>NC_061118.1:110688521-110952027 GCF_002878395.1 Capsicum annuum | reverse complement strand
GTATGTATGAGTAGTAAGGGGTCTTGTATCCACTGCAACATAAAAGTTTAACTTATGAGTTGATTCTAAGGTACAATTCCTATGTTACCATTCAATACGCAATACTACCACCCCATTTTAGTACAACTACAAACATTTTTAGTACAAAATTTAAAGGTCAACACTAACTTCCATTTTAAGCTCAATTTCTAAGAACTAGGTGTAACACCCCGAGTGTACACCCTAGGCATCACATGGGGCTCACAGTTACGAGGAACCACAAGCTAACCCGTGGGATGGTACCTAAATAAAGCACTGAATAAAATTGATAACAATAGTTCATATAGCAATTTAACTAAGGAATACCATAAGGTTATAAATTCATAAATAGGATAAAGTTTTTAAAACAATACTGAGAATACTGATAAAATGTCTAATAACGACAGCTGAAAATTAAAGATTGACTAATCGTTTGTACTAGTCTAAAAATCCTTTACTGACTGACTATGGATTTGATGAGACAAACCCCCAACTAACTCTGACTGAATTAAAAAAAATACTAAAACTGATGAAATAACTGAGATAAATAAACCATGTCCTCAAAATATGAGGACTCACCACTGCTAAGTCTGGTAATATGGAGAGTCTATATGCGTTCTAGGAATTTAGTGTCTGAACTTATGATATTGTACATCACACACAAAAAATGAGTATGCGATCAGTACTTTGAATATACTGGTATGCTAAATGATGTAGGCTGTTATGCATGGTTTCATGTACCACAGTAATAACTTACTAAATGAATAACATGTAGTACAGAATAGAATACATGAAATCTATAAATACTGAGAGTGCATGACCAAGAATAAAACATGTTCTAAATATAATGTGTAAACTGAAATACTAAGAACTTGATACATGATTAACTAATATCTATATTCTATGGTCAAGGAAAACTGAAACTAAATTACTGAGCTAATTATTAGTCTGAGGCTGCGTTAGCTATCATCTAACTGACATGGCCTAATGAGTAATTTTAGGTCCAACATGTGACCCCAGTTGGAATGTTATTAGTAACATGCCATGGGCACTAACATTGGCTTTGTGGATCTACTAAAGTGTTGTCCCAAAGGACGAAGGGTTACCATCAACCGGCATGTACCATTATGAGATCAACCCTTAACTAGAAGTTTAACATCTCAACCTACGCTATCCACATAGTTATAGAATGTGGGGAAAGCTAATAAAGGTTAAACCCTTAAATGGTAGGTGAGCCCCCATCACTAGGTTTATTTGGTGCTAAATCCTACACCCAACTGAACCGATTCGGGATCCTAAACTGTTCTAAGTTTAACACATTATGATAACTCATAGATGACTGAACGGATGGCACATATGATTTATGTAAAACTATTTTGAAGATACTGCGACTAAGTAAACTACTATGTTTTCAGGTATTCGTAACCCCCAGGACTCGATAGAATTAATAGAAAAATAGTAATAAAACTTTGGGGTCAAATATGAAAGCATTTATTCAAAATTCAGCCCTATAAGCATTTATTCAAAATTCAGCCTTGTAAGCATTTTCATCAAACACTTGAAATGCATAGTGTATGATAAGAATGTGAATAGTGTAAAGCTTTCAGTAAAAGTGTGATTTCAACCTAAACATCACTAATTTTGGTTTAAATTAACAAATAACATTGTTCAAACATGTGGGGTTTGATAACAAAAACAATTTCATGTAAACATTGTGTAGAATTAAGATTCATATTTAAAAATCATAATAACTTGTTAAAGATTGCAATAATTTTGTGATGCGGTGCTTATTGCATCGGGCCATTGGTAAAAGAAAAATCCTCAGTTTGTCCAATGATGCGACGCGGCGCTATCACATTGCACCACTAGAAACAGACAATTCCAAACTTGAACCTCGGCGCGATGCGGTGCCATAACGGTGCCTCATTGGATGAGAATTTTCCCCTTAGAACAGTGCGGTGTTATCACGGTGGTCCACTAGAAAAGGACAACTGTGATTTTGGACATCACTGCAACGTGGACTTATCGTGTTGTGCTACTATTTTTCACTAAAGGTTCCATAACTTCTCACTCGAGTATCAAATTTAGGTAAAATTAGTATCGTTGGAAAGAAAATTTAATTGTCTACAATTTGGTGGTTCTTAATCTAATTTTAGTAGCGAAAAAGATATCCTCATATGAAGTTGAGTAAAGCAACATTCTTCTCAAAAACTCAATCAGTAAGGAATATTTTGGTTTGTCTAATAGCTGGGAGTTATTTGAGGCCTTAATATACATGAAACTCACTTATAATACTACCAAAGAACTATAATGTAATTTGCATGGGCTTGAAATATGGCACTAACATAGGTTTGGATTTTCAGGGTACTACAATATATCCCCTTTGGGATCATTCATCCTCGAATGAGATTGGTTAAGATTAAAGCATTGAGGTATTGAGATTCTATGTTGAATATATATGATGAAAATATGATTACGTGACTGAGTTTGGAACATGACCCATGACTGAACTGGTTCTGCGAATGCATGACTGACATGAAATTATATGCTGCTGAAAATGAGAATAGAAAAGAGAAATTCTAAAAAGATTATAACCATAAGCTGAATCTGAGTATGCGGAGAAAAGAGGAGGGTACTTGGTCCGCATACCTGCTTCTGCTTCCTAAGTGGATTCCTCAATTGACTGATTCCGGCAAAGAACTGATGGCACTCATGATTTATCTAAATCTATTCTAAAGATACTGTGACTAAGTAAAAAACTATATTTTTGGGTATTCAAAACCCTCAGAACTCGGTAGAATTAATAGCAAAATAGTACTAAAACTTTGGGGTCATAGTATGATAGCATTTATTCAAAATTCAGCCTTGTAAGCATTTTCATCAAACATTTGAAATGCATTGTGTAAGCTAAGCATGGGAATAGTTTAAAGTTTTAAGTAATAGTATTATTTCAACCTTAACATCACTAATTATGGTTTAAATTAGAAAATAACATTGCTCAAACATGTGGGGTTTGATAACCACAACAATTTCATATAAACATGGTGTAGAATTAAGATTCATATTTAAAAATCATAATAACTTGTTAAAGATCACAACAATTTTGTGATGCAGTGCTTATTGGATTGGGCCTTTGGTAAAAGAAAAATCCTCATTTTGTCCAATGGTGCGACACGGTGTTATCGCATTGCACCACTGGAAACAGACAATTCTAAACTTGAACCTCGACGCGACGCGATGCCATCGTGGTGCCTCATTGAATGACAATTTTCCCCTTGGCACAGTGCAGCATTATCACAGTGGTCCACTAAAAAAGGACAACCGTGATTTTTCCATCACCGCGACGCAACCTTATCGCATTGTGCTACTATTTTTCAATAAAAGTTCCATAACTTCTCACCCGAAATCGAATTTAGTCAAAATTGGTATCGTTGGAAAGCTAATTTATTTTCTACAATTTGGTGGTTCTTGATCTAGAAAATTTTTAGTAGAGAAAGAGATACCCTCATATGAAGTTGACTAAAGCAACATTCTTCTCAAAAACTCAATCAATAAGGAATATTCTGGTTTGTCTAATAGCTGGGAGTTATTTGAGGCATTAATATACATCAAACTCACTTATAAAACTACCAAAGAACTACAACGTACTTTGCATGAGCTTGAAATATGGCTCCAACATAGGTTTGTATTTTCAGGGTATTACAATATCTCCCCCTTGGGATCATTAATCTTCAAATGAGATTGGTTATGCTGAAAGCATTGAGGGATTGAGATTCTATGATGAATAAATATGATGAAAATGTGATTACGTGACTGAGTTTGAAACATGACACATGACTGAACTGGTTCTGTGAATGCATGATTGACATGAAATTATATGCTGTTGAAACTGAGCATGGAAAAGAGAAATTCTAAGAAGTTTATTACCATAAGCCGAATCTGATTTTGTGGATAAAAGATGAGGGTACTTTGTCCACATATCTGCTTCTGCTTCGGAAGTGGATCCCTCAATGGGTTGATTCCACTAAAGAACTGATGGCACTCATGATTTATCTAATACTATTCTAAAGATACTATAACTAAGTAAACAACTATATTTTTGGGTATTCATAAACCCCAGGACTCAATAGAATTAATAGCAAAATAGTAATAAAAATTTGCTGTCATAATATGAAAGCATTTATTCAAAATTCAGTCTTGTAAGCATTTTCATCAATCACTTGAAATGCATAGTGTAAGCTAAGCACGGGAACAGTTTAAAGCTTTAATTAATAGCATGATTTACACCTTAACATCACTAATTATGGTTTAAATTAGCAAATAACATTGTTCAAACATGTGGGGTTTGATAACAACAACAATTTCATGTAAACATGGGGTAGAATTAAGATTCATGGATAAAAATCATAATAACTTCTTAAAGATCACAACTTTGAATTTAAAATTTGATACTTAGACTCCATGGGTTAAAGGGACCCATGGATGAACATTTAACTTACCTAGTTTGATGAATTCGTGAGAGTTCTTGGGGTTTTTCTTGAAAATTGAACATGAATCTTGAACGCTAGGGTTTTTTTTTTGAGAGATAATTAGTTTCTTGGAGAGAAATTATGAGTAATGGGGCACATAATTTCTATTTAAGGTTGTAATTACATGTTTTGGATGAGTTTAGAGATGTGGGAAATGACCTCACGGTCCCTAGAAATAAAATTACAAACTGAGAATCCCAATTTTACATGCATGCGTGATGCGGTGATTATTGTATCGGGCAATTGGTAAAAGGAAAATCCTCATTATTTCCAATGGTGGGACGAGGTGTTATCCCGTTGCGCCACTGGAAATAGAAAACTCCAAACTTGAACCTCGGCGCGACACGGTGCCATCGTGGTGCCTTACAAAACGTGAATTTTCCCCTTGGCATAGTGCGGCGTTATCATGGTGGTCCACTAGAAAAGGAAAAACGTGATTTTGGCCATCACCGCGACGCAGCCATAGAGTGTTGTGCTACTATTTTTCACTAAAAGTTCTATAACTCCTCACCCGAGTATCAAATTTAGGAAAAATTGTTATCGTTAGGAAGCTAATTCAATTTTCTACATTTTGGTGGTTCTTGATATAGAAAAATTTTCAGTACATAAAAAAATATGCTCATATGAAGTTGACTGAAGCAACATTCTTCTCAAAAAACTCAATCGGTAAGGAATATTTTGGTTTGTCTAATAGATGGGAGTTATTTGAATCCTTAATATACATCACACTAAGTTTTACAACTACCAAAGAACTACAATGTACTTTGCATGAGCTTGAAACATGGCTCTAACATAGGTTTGGATTTTCTGGGGTATTATAATATCTCCCTCATAGGATCATTCATCGTCGTATGAGATTGGTTAAGCTAGAAGCATTGAGGGATTGAGATTCCATGCTGAATATATGTGATGAAAATATGATTATGTGACTGAGTTTGAAACATGACACATGACTGAACTGGTTCTGTGAATGCATAAATGACATGAAATGATATGCTTTTGAAACTGAGCTTAGAAAAGAGAAATTCTAAGAATATTATTACCATAAGCCGAATCTGAGTTTTCAGAGAGAAGATGAGGGTACTTGGTCTACATATCTGCTTCTTCTTCCAAAGTGGCTCCCTCAATGGACAGATTCTACCAAAGAACCTTGACTAGGGGAACTTTTTTGTTCCTTAGTCTATGAATCTGGCAATCAAGGATCTCGACTGAAATTTCTTCGTAAGAAAGGATGTTCTTAATATCTATGCTTTCTATGGGAACAATAAAAACTAGGTCACCATACACTTCTTCAACAAGGAGATATGAAATACTGGGTGCACTGATGCATGTCTGCAGGCAACTCAATCTGATAAGACACCTTTCCAAAATGACTTAAAATTTTGTAGGGCTAACATATCGGGGACTGAACTTCCCCTTTTAACCAAACCTCTTACCCCCTTCAGGGGCGAGATTTTTAGATAAATGAAATCTCCAGTCTCAAACTCAAGAGCCTTTCTCCTCCCATTTGCATATTATTTCTATTAGGTTTGGGCTGCCCTAAGCCCTGGGTTAACTGAACTTTCCCCAAATCATTAAACACTAAATCAGGCCCTATTATAGTAGTTTCCGCTGTCTCAAACCAACAAATTGAAGATCTATATCTCCTTCCATATAGATTCTCAAATAGAGCCATCTTAATACTGAAATAATAGTTGTTATTATACGTGAACTCAATCAAAGGCAAGTGGTCATCCTTACTACCCTTAAAGTCAACTACACACAGTCTTAACATATCCTCAAGGGTTTGAATTGTCCTCTCTGCCTGACCATCTGCCTGAGGGTGGAAGGATGTACTGAGTTGAAATTGGGAACCAAGACCCTTCTAAAACGCTTTCCAAAAGTGAGAGGTAAACTGAGTAGCTCTATCTAAGATGATAGATTATGGAATACCATAAAACCTAACCAACTCTATAATATAGAGATTGGCATAGTCCTCGGCTGAATAAAAAGTATGGACTAGCAAGAAATAGGATGATTTGGTCATCCTATCCATAATGACCCAAATTGAATTATGCCACAGATGAGTATAAGGAAAACCTGTCTCAAAATATATGTTCACTACTTCCCACTTCCAAGTAAGGATACTAAACTTTTGCATAGACATACTAGGCTTCTAATGCTCAATCTTAACCTTTTAACAAGTGGAGCACTTAGCCACAAACTCTGTAATATCTTTCCACCCCACTAATAATTCCCCGCAGATCACGGTATATCTTTCTGGCCCCTGGATTAATTGAGTAATATGCACCATGCACTTCTTCGATAATTCATTGTCTTAACTCATCCACACACATCACACACAGTCTACCCTAGCAAGGCAACACACCATCTCCTTTTTGGAGAAAATCTCTATTTTCTAATCTTTGACTGACTCCTTCAACCTCCCAGACTAGGATCCTTAGCTTGCTTTTCTTTTACTTCAGCAACCAAAGATTATTTAAAACTATTCTGAGCCCAAATGCTACCCTCATCTGAGTTATCCAAATGGAAACCTAACCTAGCAAGCTGATGAACTTCCTAAACTAACTTCTTCTTGTCATCCTCAAAATGCGCAACACTACCCATAGACAATCTTCTTAGGGAATCTGCCACAACATTAGCCTTGATCAAGTGGTATAAAACATTCATATCATAATTTTTCAATAATTCTAACCATCTCCTCTAACTCAGGTTCAAATACTTGTGCGAAAACACATACTGCCAGATTTGGTGATCTGTGAACGCATCTACATGCACCCCAAGTAAATAGTGCCTCCAAATCTTTAAGGCAACCATAACAGCTACTAACTCAAGATCATGGATAGGGTAATTCTTTTCAAGGGGATTAAGCTATCTAGAGGTATAGGCCACAACCTTGCCCTTCTGCATCACACCCCAAACTAACTCTAGAAGCAGCACAATACACAAAAACCCCATTAAAACAATCTGGTAACATCAAAACTGGGGTTGTGGCAGTCGAATCTTCAACTCCTGAAAGCTCTTCTCACAAGAATTTGACCATTGAAACCTAACTTTCTTCTGAGTCAATCTAGACATGGGGGATGCAATAGACAAGAACCATTCTTTAATGATAGCCAAGCCCAAGAAACTCGTGGTATCGGACAGAGAGATGGGTCTGGGCCAGTTTCTCACTACTTTGGTCTTTTGAGGATCAACTTTAATGCCATTACAAAAAATAATATGGCCTGGGAAAGCTACTGATCATATCTAAAATTCGCACTTACTGAATTTAGCGAATAACTTATAGGCTCTTAGAGTCTACAATACTATTTTGAAAGGGTCTACATGATCAATTTTCCTATGAGAATAGAAAAGAATGTCATTAATGAAGACTATGATGAACATGTCCATCATAGAAAATAGGGTCTATCTTAGAAAATAATTTGCACCTTAAAGTTGGTCGAACAAGTCATCGATTCTAGGAAGTAGGTATTTGTTCTTGATTGTAACTTTGTTCCACTGACAGTAGTCAATACATATTCTAAGTGAACTGTCTTTCTTACATACGAACAGAACAGGTGCGCCCCATGGGGAAATGCTGGGACTCATGAATCCTTACCTAGGAGATCTTTCAACTATTCTTTCAACTCTTTGATTTCGACTGAAGCCATTCTATATAGTGGAATAGAGATAGGCTGAGTATCTAGAAGAAGGTCTATCCCAAAGTCAATTTCCCTTTTATTAGGAAGTCCGAAAACCTCTTCAGGGAACACATTAAGAAATTCCCTTACTACTGAAATTGACTCAAGATTTAGAGTCTCATATTAGAGTCCTTGACTTAGACAAGATGATAAATACACCCTTTGGATATTATTTTCCTTGCTCAAAGGTATGAAATAAGTTGGCCCCTAAGTGTGGTAGTACTACCCCTCTATTCAAGGACTGGTTAATTTGGGAACTAAAAATGAACTACTCTGTTTTTATAATAAACTGAAGTATAGCATGAGTGGAGCCCACGTCGAGAATGATGTCAAAATCCGTCCTCTCAAACTCTATGAGAGCAACTTAATTAACATTCTGAGACACTATAATTGGGCAGTTCCTATATACCCACCTTGATACAATAGAGACACCTACTGGAGTAGACACAAAAAACAATTTTACTAAAATCTCAGGACTGACACCAAAATTAACAGCTATATAAGGGCTGACAAGAGAAAGAGATGCCCCAAGGTCTAGTAAAGCATAAATATGTAAATAAAAGACTTGTAACATAATAGTAACCACATTAGGAGAACTTTCCTGATCTTGAAGGGACTGAATTGCATACAAACTATTTCGGTACTGATCGCTGATGGCATTGGAAGCAGCACCCTGTTGAGTTGGGAGTACGACTGGAACTGGGGGACTACTGGACTTACCCTACTAACCACTCTTTGGGAAATCCTTGACTATATGTCTTAGCTAGCCATACCCAAAATATATATCACTACCGGCTACAAATACCTTGATGGGTTTTACCACATTTGTGGGAAAGAGGATTTGTACGACCACTGTTTACATTTCTTTGGGACTTAGAGCTTAGTGCCCTATCCCTATTATCATTCCTGAATTTAGGTACAGGGTCACTAGCTGAAGATGGGGAAAGAGCTAAAGATTTTTGATTTAATTACGGGTAATTTCTACCTTCTGACTTTGGCTGAGTAAAATTAAAGCTACCTATTCTAGCCCTCTTATTCTCTCCCTCCTTCTCCTTATTCTTATACAACTCAATTTTTTAAGCATGGACCATAAGACTTGATATGTCTATCTCCCTAATTAGCATCGCAGTCCAACACTCCATGAACACACTGTCAGATACCCACACATGAACTTGCTTATCCTAGACTTGATATCAATCAGTACAAAAGGATAATAGCTAGCTAACTGAGTACACATAAGGAAATATTCCTTCACACTTATGTTGCCCTGCCTCAAGTTGATAAACTCTAACACTTTGGCTTCCTTTAGCTCCAGTAGGAAGAATCTATTTAAGAGGGCTGTAGCAAACTCCTCCAACTCTACAGGCCCTATATCTACTCCTTTATCCCCTTTCTACTACTTGAACTAGGTATGGGCTACATCTTGCAGTTGATAAGCACACAATTCAGCACTCTCACTAGAAGTTACCCCTATAATTTCTATTACCTTCTCCAATATGTCTAAGAATTCTAGCATATCTTTTTTTGATTTTGATATCAAAAATAGTGGAGGATTCATTCAGGTAAAGTCCTAAATCATAGCTGTAGCAATAATGACTACTAGGTTGGTTGGAATAGCAGCTGGCTAAAAATTCTGAGCCTCTACAGAGTAAGTAGTAAATATAGCCCTGAACTCTACAAAACAAACATGCTCATTTAGGGGATCTTCCTGAATGTGCAGAGGTGCTGGCTGGTTCACATTTCTTTTTCCATTTATATTTTTGGGAAGCATGTTCAATAAATGGAAGGGATAATAGATTTGACATAGAGTTTAACATGAGATCCTGCTCAGTCACATGACATGAACAATAAAAGAAGGGACGATTTTCTTAAAATGCCTCGTAGCCTCTTTTCCATAAGTCTGGCGCACTTCACACCCATGCACAAGATTCTACTTGATGTAGCTTTCAGACTTTCTAGGACACTTTAAAACCTTAGGCTCAGATATAAAGTTTTTAATGCCTTGAGAGTACACCTGGGCATCACACGGTGCTTATAGTCCCAAGGAACCATAAGCTAACGCATGGATTGGAGCCTACTTTGAGCAATAAATAAAACTGGTAGCAATAGTTCATATACGAGATTTAACTGAGGAATGCCATAAAGTTTTAAATTTGTAATCCTAATAAAGTTGGTAAAACAATACTGAGAATACTGATAAAATGTCTAATAATGAACACTGAAAACTAAAGACTGACTAATCGTTTGTACTTGTCTAAAATAGCCTCTACTAAATAACTATGGAGTTGATGGGACAAACCCACAACTAACTCCTACTAAATAAAAAAATACAAAAACTGATGAAATAGCTGAGATAAATAAACCATGTCCTTGAAATATAGGGACTCACCACTGCTGTGTCTGATAATTAGGAGAGTCGATGCACGATCTGGTAACTGAGCATTCAAACCTATGGTATGATACATCATTGCGCAAAAACTGAGTATGCAATTAGTACTTTAAATATACTAGTATGCTAAATAAGGTAGGCTTTTATGCATGATTTCACGTACTGGAGTAATAACTGACTGAATAAATAACATGAAGTGCTGAATAGAATGCATGAAATCTGCTAATACTAAGAGTGCATGACCAAGAATAAACATATTCTAAATATAATCTATAAATAAAAATACTGAGTAATAATACATGAATAACTGCTATTTGTATGTTATGGTTAAGAAAAACTGAAACTGAATTATTGAGCTAATTACTGGGCTGAGACTGTGGGAGCTATCATCTAATCGACATGCCCCAATGAGAAATTTGGGGTCCAACCTGTGACCCTAGCTAAAAGGGTGTTAGTACCATTCTATGGGTACTAACAGTGGCTATGTGGATCCACTAAAATTTTGTCCCAAAGGACTAAGGTTTACCCTCAACTGGCAGGTACTCGTATGAGATCAACCTTCAAATGGCAGGTTAACATCTCAACTTACGCTGGCTAAGTAGTTATGGAATGCAGGGACTGCTAATAAATATCATACCCTCAACTAGCAAGTGAGCCCCCATCCCTGGGTTTGTTCGGTGCTAAATCCTACTCTAAATTGAATTGACTAGGAATACTTAATTGTTGTAAGTTTACCTGATTATGATAACTGATTGAACTAATGGTACACATGATTTATCTGAAACTACTTTGAAGATACAATGACTAAGTAAACAACTATGTTGTCGGGTATTCATAACCCCCAGGACTTAATAACAATAATACAAAAGTAGTAATAAAACTTTGGGGAAATAATATGTAAGAACTTTTTCAAAATTCAGCCTTGTAGGCATTTCATCAAACACTTGACATGCATAGAGTAATATAAGCATGGTAATAGTTTTAAGCTTGTAGTAATAGCATGATTTCAACTTCAACATCACTAATTATGGTTTAAATCAACAAATAATATTATTCAAACGTGTGGTGTTTGATAACAACATTTTCATGTAAACATGGTGTAGAATTAAGATTCATGGTTAAAATTCATAGTAACTTGTAAAAGATCACAACTTTGAATTAAAAATTGGATACTTGGACTCCATGGGTAAAAGGGACCCAGGGATGAATATTTAAAATACCTGGTTTGATGAATTCGTGAGAGTTCTTGGAGTTTTTCTTTTGGATTGACCTTAAATCTTAAAGGCTAGGGTTTTGTTCTTAAAAGGTGATTAGTTTCTTTGAGAGAAATTATGAGTAATAGGGAACATAATTCCCCTATAGGTTTGTAACTACTTGTTTTGGATGAGTTTGGGGCTATGGAAAACCAAATAGTCCCTGGATTTAAATCGCAAACTGATAATCCCAATTTTACATGCCGGTGCAACACGGTGCTTATCGCATCTGGCTACTGGAAAAAGAGCAATCGTCATATTGTTCAATGGCGTGATGCTATCGTATTTCACCACTTGAAACGGATAATTCCAAACTGGAATCAAGGTACAATGCGGTGCCTCACTGAACATAAATTTTCCACTTGGTGCAATGTAATGTTATCATGGTGGCCCACTAGAAAAGGACGGACATGATTTTGGCCATCACTGCAATACGGCTTTATCGCCTTGGGCTACTTGTTTTAACTAAAAGTACCATACCTTCTCACTTGAGTATGGGATTTAGGTGAAATTGGTATCGTTGGTAAGATAATTCAATTTTCTACAATTTGGTGGGTTGTGATATGGAAAATTTTCAGTAAAGCAAAAGATATGCTCATTTGAAGTTGACTAAAGAAATATTCTTCCCAAAAACTCAATCGGTAAGGAATATTTTGGTTCATCTAATAGCTGGGAGCTATTTGAGGCCTTAATATACATCAAACTCAATCATAAAAGTACAAAATAACTACAATGTACTTTGCATAAGCTTGAAACATGGCTCTAACATAGGTTTGTATTTTTGGGTTATTACACTAGGGTTCAAATTTTTTGCATGAACATAAATGTTCAACTCAAAGAAATTCAAAAATCTCAACTTATTTTCCTCTTTAACTTGAAATATAAAGCATTTGTGTTCAAAGACTTACTTGAATGGTTGAGAGATTAGGCTTCTTGAAATTAACTTTTCTTCCCTAAATTATTGTAAAATTCATGCAAAGTGAGAGAACCCAACGATTTTGTGTATGATTATGAGTAATTTCAGGCTTTAGAAGATTAAAATTTGGTAAGCAATGGAGGAGAATTATGTTGCAATAGCGGGATCCAAATGGGGTTTCCTTATTTGTTTAAAATTAGGTGAGCTAGGTTGGGTTGACCTGCGACTCTCAACCTGGTAAACTTGGTTACTAGTCAAGTGTATAACTCGTAACCTATGCTTACGAGTCTTATCCTCCTTTCATAAAGAACTAGAACTTTACCTATGTTCTAAAGTCAATACAAGATAGTTTGACGATCACACCCTGAGGTTAAGCCTCATTCTTATAGTTGTAAACACTACAAAAACTTTTACCTAGATCTCAGCCATATCCCAGGTCCTTAAGAATCTTGCTCATGAGTTTTTACCTTAAGATACGACTCATAAAGAGTCTGTATGACCTAACTTTTTCAAATATCTAGCTCTTTTCTGCAATTTATAACCCTGCACACTAAACAAGCATATTACCCTATAAAGTATTAAGTACAAAAACATGTGTTGCCTCCCATACAATACTTGATTTATGTCTTGTCACGACGGGGCTAAGTTTGCTTCTCAAATTTCACCAAGTAGCCTCATGGGTTTCCTCCCATGAAGCGCTTGATTTAGCTTCGTGGCATTACATAATTGCCTTGGTTACTTGAACTTCACACAGGTCCATCTCTAAAATTACATAACTTCTTCAGTGTTACCTGTATAATGTTTTACTCTTTTCCCATTCACCTTGAACGGGGCTTCACTACTCTTTTCCAATACCAAAGCATCATATGGATTAACTCTTGTATCGTGAATGGACCATACCACTTAGACTTCAACTTACCTTGAAATATGCCAAATCTAGTGTTTTAAAGAAATACTCAATCACCATTTTTTAAGATCCCTTTCTCAATCTTTTGATCATGATGCAGTTTTATCTTCTCTTTATAAAGTGTAGAACTTTTATATTCTCGAAGTCGAAAATCATCCAACTATTCATGTTGTTCATCCTTGACTTTGATGCATCTTTTCACTCAAAATTTGGCTTTTTCAAAGCCCATAGTGCTTTATGTTCATGTTAAATAGGAAAGTTATAGACCTTTCCATAAACCAGTTGGTAAAGAAACACACCAATGGCGGTTATGAAAGTTGTTTGGTAAGCCTATAATTCATCACGTAACTTTTGTTTTGTCCTATTGGCATTCACTATCTTCGACAAAATCAGATTGATTTCTCTATTAGACACCTCAACCTGTCCAGTAGTCTGCGGATGATAAGGTGTTGCCACCTTATGTTTTACTCCATAATTCTTAGGCGAACTTCTGAATAGATTATTAAAAAAATATGACCTACCATCACTAATGATAGTATATGGCAAGCCAAATCGAGAAAAGATTTGCTTTTTCAAGAATACGGCAACACTACGTGCTTCAATATTGGGGAATGAAACCACTTCCACCTATTTAGAGACACAATTCACAGCTATAGGAATATACTTCATGCCAAACAAACGTATAAAAGGACCCATAAAGTCTATACCTCATACATTAAACAATTCAAATTCTAAAATAGGGTCATCGGAAGTTCATGGTGTTTAGATATGTTACCTTGGAATTGACATTGATCACAAGATAAAGTAAAATCATGTGCAACTTTGTAAGCAATAATACCCATATTGTAAGATTTTTTGGGTTGTACGGGTTCCGCATGATGACCCTCAACTGGTGAAGAATAACAAGCCTAAAGTATGCTCATCACCAGCACCTCAGGTATATATATACGAATAATCCCATCCGCACAAATTTAGAATAGATAAGGCTCATCCCTAAAAAATTTCCTTACCTGATGTGTATAAACATCTTTCTTTGCTGAAAGGAAAGATTTTCTGGGACTAGATCACTTGCTACCTAATTTGCATGGTTAGTAAACCACGAAACTATATCTTGGAAAGCTTCCAATATCATCTCATCTTCAAAACTATCATCAATCTCGAGCCCATCTACAATATTCTGCATAGCTTCCTCCTTATGTCTGGACAAATGATCTGCAACTTGATTCTTGGTGCCTTTTTCTATCGTTGACCTCGAAAAAAAATTCTTCCAGTGATAGGACCCACCTAATTAGTCTATGCTTTGCATCTTTTTTAGCCATTAAGTACCATAATACTGCACGATCAGTGTACATAATCACCTTTCTCACAATCAAACACAACCTATACTTCTCAAAGGAAAAAATCACTGCCAACAACTCTTATTTAGGTATAGTATAGTTCTTTTAAGCAGGTTTTGTGCCTTTATAGCATAGTAGATGGGAAGAAGAATCTTCTCTTTTGTTGGTCTTTTACAACACCTATGGCCAATCTATTTGCGTCACACATAATCTAAAATAGCAAGGACCAATCTAGGGATACGATGGTAGGAGCATCCATCAACTTCTCAACAAACATTCAAAAGCATTCAAGCATGCTTCTATAAAATAAAATTTCACCTCTTTCTCAAGAAACCTACAATGAGGGTTGGAAATCTAGGATAAATCCTTGATGAATCGCTTATAAAACGCAACATGTCCAAAAAAACTTTGAACACCATTTACAAAAATTGGTGGAGGAAATTTCTTGATCATTTCAATCTTTGCTCTACCTACCTCAATACTCCATTTTAAAATCTTGTGCCCAATAAAAATACCCTTTCGAAGAGCATTTTCCAAGTGAACTAAGTATCCATCAAAAGAATCACCAACAACTGAGAAATCATCCATAAACACCTTAATGGTGTGTTCTACCATGTCAAAGAAAATTGACATCATACATCTCGAAAATATGGCTGGACAATTGCACAACCCAAATGGCATGCGTCTGAATGCAAAGGTCCCATAAGGACAAGTAAAGGTTGTTTTACCTTGGTCCTCAGGTGAAATAGTGATTTTGTAGTAGCAACAGTACCCATCTATAAAATAGTATGATTCTTTACCCGCAAGTGTATCTATTATCTGATCCATGAAGGGCATGGAAAAATGGACCTTTTGAGTTCATGCCTTCAGTTTTATTTAATCCATGCATATGTACTCTCTATCCTATAATTGGTCTTATCAACACTACCCCATTCTTCTTATTAGGAAAAAAGGTAACACCATATTTATTTGGAATATATTATAACAGACTGACCTATTTGCTATTAGCAATGGGATGTCCTATAACAATATCCAATCACTTAATTATCTCTTGCTTAACCACCTCCTGCATAGAAGGATTGAGTTGATGCCAATGTTTTATACTTGGAACAGAATTTCGTTCAACATGGATCTTATGAGTACAAAGACCAGGAAAAATACCAAGAATATATGCCATGGACTAACCAATGGTCTTCTTAAATTTTTGTAGCACTGATAATAAAGCTTCTACTTCTGTCTCAATTAAGTTAGATGCAACAATGATTACCGAAAAAGTGTTATTGGACCCCAAAAATGCATATCACAAATAAGAAGGGATGTCCTACAAATCTAAGATGAGTTGCTCCTCAATAGATGGGCGAGCAGGTCGAATGGTTCTATTCATTAGATCTAAATAAAGCTTATTTAGTGAATAAGTACAATATCCACTACTATAAAGTTCACATACCATCTCATCAAAATCATCAATACTATCACAATTTAAGTTCATGATCATGGTTGCTAGAGCTTTAACACCCAAACTTTTTTCAAGAGGAACAACTTCAAAATTATAACCCCGAATAGTCACCAAATAAACATCATACAATGAATCCATCTTCTCATCAAACAAATCAATCACGGATATCATTCTTAAATCATCTAGATGATCATTGATTTGCATACATTGAATATTACTTGTTCATCATTGAGTCTCAATATAAAAAGACTTAGCTCCGAATCAATCATCATCCTTCAGGTTGCCAAGAATAGTCTTCCTAAGATAATTGGAACTTGAAAGTCCACTTCAATGTCTAAGATCACAAAATTAATTGGAAAGATCAAAGAAACCACCTTCACCAATACATCATATAGAATACCAACTACCTTTTGCATTTTTCTATGTACTATCACTAGTTTTATGGTGGTTGATGTGGGAGCTCCCAAACCCAACTTCTTAAATACTACTAATTGTATGAGGTTGATACTAGCACCTAATAAAATAATATTAAGTGAAGTTGAAATATTCAATAGTGCATGGTATGGTGCCCCAACTGCACTTACTTTTTTAGCATTCATAATTGCTAATTATTTTATAAGCAACCCAATATCTGTCCGGATTTGTGCAACCTCTTGTGCTACCAAATCATGAACAACTCCATAATCATTAGCTTCTCCAATAGAATATATACCCGCACCACGCTCAGCATCTCTAGTATACCATCCTTGATAAGTCATAGAAATATCATCTAGCATATTTTGTACAACATCCCACCAAAGAAGTATAAATGCACCACCCAAAATTATATCTGCCATTACTCTAGAACTGACATTAAGTTATATATTAATGATTTCTAACAAGTTATACCCTATGATTCTGTGATTAGGTGTCATGCTCAGTTTCTTCTTAAATCTAAACCATGCCTCATACATGGATTCTGCAGGTAATAGTCTAAAACCTTAGACTTTATCTTTCAACTATCGTATCCTTGTAGGAGGGAAAACCTATTCAAAAATTATCTCCACTACTCATACCAAGTAGTGATTGAACCTTTTAAAATTTCCCCTAACCATAGTGATGCTTCCCCAATCAGTGAAAATGGGAACAACATCAATCTTAAAGCTTCCTAATTTACTCCCAAAATAGTATATAACATGCATTTACCAGAATATTTAGCTAACTACATGGTTGCATTATCAGTTGATTCTCCTGAAAATACACCTTGTAAGTTTAACAATTGTATTATAGCACTAGTAATATCAAACTTGACATTCGGTGATAGAGTAGGAGGGATGATGGATCCCATCTTAGTAGGTGCAACATAACCCATATTCTCTTCTTTATCATATGGGAGTAGGTGCTAATATGCAGGGAGTAATGGAGCTCTTCCTCTCTGAACTCTATCCCGATACTCGGTAATTTGTTGTGACTTGAAAAGTCCTTCTTCCACCAATCTGGCTACTTCTTTCACTAGTAACTGCTCCATCTGTCTATGTTCAACTACCTATCAATCACCTGGAACATATGAAAGTGCCATATTTTAATCAATAGTTGGAGGAGGGGGTACAAGCTTAGTGTCTTGAACCCTAGTAGGAATACCATCATGAACATTATCCTGATATCCTTTTCGATGTTTGAAGAATTATTTTAGTCTCTGGATCAAAAGGGAGAAATGGATTGCCTCTTCTCATAGTGTTTGGTATACACTAGCGTATGACAAATAAATAATAGAAAATAAACTCACAAACTTTACAAACCTTAATCAATAATTCACATCATCTTCACCAGCAACAACACCAAAATTTGGTATTGCCCAAAAACTAACCTCCAAGGAAGTATGCTACGATCATTTCCAAATATAGTAACCTAACTAGGTAGGGGTCGATCCTGTAGGCAAAACATTAAATAATTGCTTAACTAGACAAAGTTCATGAGTTGTGTAGAAAAGTCAATGAGGGAATTTGGAAGTGGTAAGTAAGGAGTAACCAAATCATCAATGCTTTTGAGTTTGTAAAGATAAGAACACAAACACTATGATTGTGTTCTCCCTGGCTTCTCAACTTTGTAAACATCTCGTGTTCAACCTACCTATTCTACTGCTCTACATGTAGAGTCCACAAGCTCTGTATTATCAACCATCTTGTGAACGTGTTAATAAATATCACCCTTTACCTTATGAGTCTCAGGGCATCACATTATTACTCCTTGCCTATGACTTCATATCAACTCATAAGGTAATGAGATAATGGAATGATAAAATGGTTGTAAATCTCAAATTACTATCTCAATCCTCTTTTCCTAATCTCAAAATCTTTAGTGAGGATGTGTAACATCCCAAAATCCTATCCCAGAGCATCACACGATGCTTAAGGCTAAAAGTAGCCCCAAGCAAGCCTTTTGAGCCTGCTACTTAGTACAAAGCTTAATTAAAGATAATGAGAGAAAAATGAAGAATTATGTCATATCATATCTAAATAAAATCTGAATGAGTACTGTAAAATTAACAAAATACTACAAGTCTAAACATACTGACCATCTAGTCTAACAAAGCCTTTACTACTCAATAAACTAGAGAGCCATTGGGAAAGATCCCCAACTGACCTAAACTGAACTAAAAATAGTAGAACAACTACTAAAAAATTGAAGTGTCTGGAGATAGGTCCTCGAACCATGAGGACCACCATAGTGGAGATGTAGATAAAGGTACTTGGGATCACCGACACTATTTGAAGTGAGCACCTAAACCTATAGTATGAGACAATGTGGAACACAGACATATATGTGGATCAACACATGGGAATGCACTGACTATATGGGGGTGTATGCAGCTAAATATCAATTTAATAAATTTGTACAAAAAACATACATGGTATTGTAGAATACTCACATAGATTGAATTAAACTCTCATAAATCATGAGTAATGAAATATGTAGTATAAATCACGTGAGCCATTACACTTTGTTCTAAATTTGTATTCTTTATTTGATCTCAATCTTGTAAACTAGTTGAACTCATAAAACAACAACTTTTAGAACATATACTTTAGTCTTTTGAAAACAAGGAACTTCTTTGAAACTCAAGGACTTAAAACCTTAAGAAATTTAAGACTTGAGACTCTAGGAAACTTGGGAGTTTCTTCTAACCAACATAAACCATGTGAGCTACATTAGTCCAACTTCTTAACCACGTTAGGGAGAGCTGTTCTATCCTTTCCATCAGGGTAAAACCCTTACTTATAGTGATCACTAGCTTAACCTACTTGGGGTAAATCAAATCCTATAGTGGCTCATAGTTCTGGGGCATGAGACCTCGAAATCAAGCCCAACTCGGTACTAAGTACTAATCTCATACTAGTCTCAGAACTTTGAGGAAAATCCAACTTATACAATTTAACATTATGAAATGGGAGCCAATATGCTTCCCTTTAACTTAAATCACAATATGTGGATTCCCTTCTAAACGTAGGATAAAAATCAACTCTTTTCTTTAAACTTTGGTAGACTATGTTTAACAAGCTTAGAAACTTCAATAGTATGGAGATATCAATACCATTAATGAAATACTATAAAATATATCAAAATTCATTCTTAGAACTTAAAACATGAATACATATTCAAGAAATCTAACTTCAAGATAGAGGGTAAATCATGACTTCAACCTTAAGAGTATTCCAAACAAATATCATTGAAGGAATATGCAATTCATAAAATTAATTCTCATTTCAAATCATAAAATAGGTGTAGTATCATAAAATTCTAGACTTGAACAAATTCATAATCTCATATACTTTAAATATAGAAATTTAGGCATAATTCATCTTGAAACATTAAAATCTTTTAAGAAAAAACAAAACTTTGGGCACAAGAACGGAAGAAGTGTTCTTGTTCAAACCCCACATACCTCGAATTATGTTCTTTGATGAATAAGCTTGCTTGAGACTCTTTTTCGTACTTTTAAATAAAGTTTCTTGAAGCTCTTGATTTGGGAACCTTGAATCCCAATTCAATTTTTGAAAGCTACGGTGGATTCTTGAGGTTCTTCGTAGATGTTCTGGGTACATAGGATTTTTGTTGTGAGAAAACTTGAGAAAAACCTAATAGAATGCTTGTAAATGACTTCAATTTGGTGTTTGTATGGATTAAGAGGCTTGGAAAAAAGTCCAAAGTGCCATTTTTAATTTCTGAACGAACTTGGAAAAATTAAACTAGAAAACCCAATTTTATGGGTCACCGTGATGCGCCACTATCGCGGTGGCTCACTGGAAATTGACAAATAGGATTCTTGGGGCCACCGTGACATGGAACCAATGCGTCCTCCCACTAGTTGGGACCTAGAACTTTAGCACGACATGCCACAATTGGTCTAGACTACTGAAATTGGACAATTGTCAAATGGACCCTCTCTACAATGCGCCAAGCACTAAAATGATGCCGTTTTAAAACTAGGACTTAAATTTTCCATAACTTCTTCCCCGATTATCGGATTTGGGCGGATCTTATATCGATGGAAAGCTAACTAATTTCTTTACATAACTAATTCATCGGGGTTCCCAAAACCCTAGTAAGGGAAATTAGCTATTGATTTTCATGTAATAATCCATGATAATTAATAAAGAATACAAGTAAATAATTACACAAGAATTAGACGAATAAGATCTGTATTCTTCAATTCAATAATAACCCAAAAATCTCAAGAATAATATCAAATATTGTAAGAGTATGTACAATGCGTCATAGAATATCTAATAGTGTAGCCTTATAAAAGATTAACCTTAGGCAATTTAGAGTAGCTCAAAATAGCTCAGAAATCCTAATTAAAACTGAATAGGAAAATTAATTTGAAAAAGGGTATAACTCGCACCGTCCACTCATAAAGTATTCTTATAAGTTATACAATGCCTTTCGTATGTTCTCCAATGACTGATTTCAAGTCTTTAGGCTTCTGTTAACTTTATGACTCATACTCATGAGTCATACCTTGACCATATAACTAGTGTCCTTCACTCATTACCACCTGGGACTTACTATTTCTATGCTCTGAACACTGGTCAGCTTACGGTTAGATCATATGAGTCATTCTCTCACTTTAACTGATATTCCTCTATGATTTCACCTCTGAATCTAAATTTGGTTTCTGTTCTCTTGATGGTTACTTCATCATGACCCATATCCTCGCCTAACGATTCATATACTCTAGTCATATCTTTCCTTTACTTATTTTTTCTTATTTTCTTTTGTTTATGTTATTTTTACGAGTCATCCTACAAGTCATATGATGTGTGTGCAACTCGTAAGAAGACTTTTACCATCTACAAAACTTCATTTTTTTCAGGTTTTTTCATCAAATTTTATTCCAAGAATGTTATTTACCTTTTTCACCTCTAACTACCATAAAAGCACATCATATCTACTAAAACAACCTAAGTCCAAGCCTAAATTTTTTATCTTAAGCATCAAAAGTATCGTGTTTCCATAGTGCATAACTAATATTTTATAACAAGGTTATTAAATTCACTTTCATAGTACTAAGGCATATCGTCATCATCTAATACCCCACAACTACTAATATTTATTTACAACTACATACCTTGTCTATAATTTCTGAGCTATCTCTAAAATTTCCTTTCATGGCATTGGTTTCCTTAAGACACCATGAGTTTTGGAACCTTTGAAAATTTAATGGATTTATACTTTCTAGACATCATACGTCTAGGGGTAACTACTTATATGATTGGGTACGATTGGTATGGTCTTTGTTGTATACTAGCAAGTGTTTATTGGTGGGTTGGATTGGTTTTTAGTATTGGTATGACTTGGGTGGTTATGAATCGTATGGTTGGTGACGGTTTGTGTGGTTTGGTAATTCCATCACTTAATCTAAAACTTTGTAACTTAACTTGGAATTGAGTACTAGTGGCACACCATGAGCTATAAGATAGGGTATGACTCATATCAATACCTCATATATTGGACAATGTCCAAATCCTTTTGATTTCTATTATGTGGTCGATATGAGATAAGCGTGTAGGTCATATAATCGAATATGAATTGGCTTGTATGGTTATATGTTGGATAATGTTGGGGTCTGATAGGAGGCCTAGGGTATATACAAGTAGTGGATACCCTTCATATAGTGGGGTACAACTGGTATGGGGTAGTCGTACCCTCTTATGAGATTTTTATACAGTTTGATTGGAGGTAATCTATCTATTTTCCCACTTAATCTCTTAAGAAACCATGACTCAGAAATATTTTTAGATATTATTTACCCTAATATTCCAATCTTAAATACTCAAAAACTCTCTCAAATTCTGTCTAAGACTCTTGGGTAAAAGAAGGCTAGGGTTTTATACAAAGGATCAATTTAGAGCTTGTATGGGTGATTTCTCTCCATCATCTTCATAATCTAAGTCAAGATACTTCTCCCTCATTTTTAGTTCTAACTAAAAGATGTTTTATGGATTGGTTTCATGGTATAATTATCATATATATTTGGGTTTACAAATATATATTGGGATTTTCTATTATAAGTGTTTGGTTATGGTTTCCCTATGTTTTAATTATGGATTTACATGATTTAATGGAGGTTTGGACAATTGGTTGCATGGGAATGGTTAATTGGTAATTTGTTTTGGTTTTGGAAACACTATGCCCCCAACATTTTTAATAAAATGCCTATGAGAATGCTTTTATTATAATGTTGGACTTTAAATGGAACTATTGCATGGTATAACTTGGTAATGCAACCCTAAATGGTATAAATGGTTTAAATATCTTGGAATGGGTAAATGCTAAATTCATGGTTGCTATGGTTGGTTTAATAAAAGCCTTGTGGGGTACAACGGAATCCCCCAAGTAAACTTAATAATGAAATAATTATGGGGTACATAAGAATCCATCAAGTTTACTTAATAATATAATTAATGGTTACATGAGAATCCTTTCTTCTAAAAAAGGTTGGCTAAGGACGTTTCTTGAAAGCTATAGATAGTATGATGATAACACTAATGATAGACTTGGTTAGTAATAAATAGAATGACGGTTTGGTTGTTTTGTAATGGTTTTTATTGGGGAATAATAGTGGGGTGTGATAGCTAATAGTTAAGGTGTAAGTCTAGAGTATGGAAACTGGAAACTCATGTTTGCCAACATTAGGATTAGGCATGGCGATCATATACTTAAAGGGTATACAAGAATCCCCTAACATTTGTATATCTATATAATGGAGAGTGAAGGGTACACTAGAATCCCTAACTCTAATGGTATCTCTGGTTCGTGCGACTAGACACTGGACCCATACAGCCCTTGGGTGGATTATAATGATTTAGATATACATATCCAGGTTAATGGTTTTAAATTCATGCTAAACCTAGTTCTCTTTTTCCAGCATGGTTATACATAAATATATGTATGTATGGTTGTTAATGCAGATAGTACGTTCACTAGTTTTAAAAATTGGGATTATTTTATCATTATCTTTAGTACTTCCAAGTATTGACTCGCTAACCCATCTTCGGGCAGCTGTATCCCCACACGATGCAAGAATCAACCATTTTTTCCACTCTTCCTTCTTAGAGATCAAATTCGGGATAAGCTATTCGATTGAAGTGGTGAACTTTCATATTTTAGAAGGGTCTATTTCATATCATAGATGTCTTTATATAATTTGGTCATTTTATAGTTATTGGTTTTGGCTATGGTTCGGGATATGTCCTTACTGGATATTTTTTCTTTAAGTTAGAGGCTTTGTAGAACAACTATAGGTTGAAATAGGTGGGTTGGTACTACTGTTAGACTTAGTTTTGGCATTGGTATTGGGGTTGATACTGTTTTTTTTTAATTTATGATTGTTCCATACTTCTATGTTATGTTATGGACAGAATGTTAGTTTTTATATTGGTTTTGGTTATGGTTGTGGGTTTGTATTGGATGGTTGGACTTTCTTGGGTTGGTCAAGTTTATAGACCTATCCAAGTGTCTGGGATTATAATAAATGCTACCTTGTTATATGTTCAGAATTAATTTGACTTTGGGTATATGTATGTGGAGGTTGAATTTGGTAATGGGAGTGGTCCCCAATCCTGGTTGGACTTGGGATGCCCATTATGATAAGACCCTACTTTGGGTCGTGTAAATTTGGTATCAGAGCATTAGGTTTATTTTCAATTGGGAGTCCATATAGTCGTGTCATGTAGAGTCTCTTTTAAGGGTGTATGGCTTAGCACGCTCATAAGGAAGAGGCAACAAGGCATTTAGGAAATGTTTCTCCTCTTTGTATTCTATTTTTAAGCTTGGGGTTTGAGCCTTGGAATCTTCTCTAATTCTATTTTGTTCACTTTTTAGATCATACCTCGATAATCTAAAGTTCATGAAAACCCTCTATCCCAACTTAGGATGATGTTTATGGGAAAGAGTCTACTTAGGGGATACATTCTTGATCAAGGGGTCTAGTCCCTGATATTTTTGGAGTTCCACAAATTTTTTCAAGTCTTCATTAGGATAATGTGATGAATGCTTAGTTTTTTAGTCGATTTATATGATTTCTCAGTTGGTAGCTTCTCAGGATGAGCATGGTGCAACTAGTATTGCATTGTCTAAGGCCACAAGGTTTGGCTAGTTAATAAATATAAGTCCTCAAACCATTATTGGTGTTAAGGTAGAGAAGGATCCTTAGGGTTTCCTTGATGAGGTGGAAAAGATTTTCAAGATTATGCATGCTACGAATGTGGCAGGGGTGGATTTTACGGCTTATCAGCTCAAATATGTGGCATACCAATGGTACGAGGAATGGGATAGGGCAAGGGATGATGTTGAGGAATCATCTTTGTGGGAGACTTTCTCCGATGCATTTTTGGACTGCTTCTTTTCTTAGAGGTTGAGAAAATCAAAAGAAAAAGATTTTATTAATATGAAATAGGGGAAGATGATGGTCAAAGAGTATCCTTGAAACTGCACCTGTTGTCTAGGTATGCTTTAGAATTAGTGTCTTATATGAGGGACAGGATGAGAAAATTTTCTTCAGGACTATCTCATGATTTGATCCATGAAAGAAAGAATGCATTATTGATTAAGGAAATGCATAATTCTATGTTGGTTGTTCAAATGCAACAGGTGGAAAAAGAAAAGAGGAAGCTAACTGAGATAGGTGAATGGTAGGGTAAGTGGTTTAGGTACTATGATCAAGGTGGTCAATAGCAAAGTGGTTGATATGGTGATAAGTACCTATAGAAAAAGTGGGGAAGTTCTGGCTTCTTCTCCATAGCAAGTGCTCCTTAACCAAAGTTGTTGGGTAATAAGCATTAGCATAGGAGCGATAACTTCAAGGCACAAGGTGCCCAATCTCATGAAAGTAGGGCACAATCGGCTTCATCATGTCCTTCTTATAGGTTCTACGATGGATTACATTAAGGCTCATATGATGAGAGGAGGGACATGAGCTTTAAATATGGTTAGCTAGGCCACATGCTTAGAAATTATCTATTTGGTGAAATAGCTAAGGAGTGAATAGATTCCTGATCATCTTTTCTTCTGCTCATATACCAAAGGGTGCTACTTGTGCATCTATTTCTACTTCTGGTACCAACACAGGACGAAATAGGCTGTATGCTATTTCTATTCAGTAGGAATTTGAGGCATTGCCTGATGTGTTGACTGGTATGTTCCAACTCTTATATCGGGATATTTATTATTTTTAATAGGGGTCCACTCTCTCTTACATGAACCCATTTATGACTGTGTATTTTGATTTTGATCTTGAGGTTATTTTGGATACTTTTTCTATTTCTACCCAAGTTGAAAACTTCATGGTTGCTTAAAGAGTCTATAAGGGGTGTTTTATCTGTTGGTAGTAAGGAGACATAGTGGATTTGATTGAATTACATATGGTGGAATTTGATGTTATTCCAGGGATGGATTGGTTACACTCATGCTACGCGTCCTTAGATTATCGGACCCACAGAGTTGTCTTTAAGTTCCTTGGTGAACCTATTATTAGTGGGAGTTGGTTCCCTAAATCCTAAAGAGAGGTTTATTTTATATCCTAGAGTTCAGAGGTTAATCTTTAAGGGTGTCTCAATCATTTGTTCTGAGCTAAAGATTCCAACTTTGAAGGTCCTTATTTGCATTTGGTTTTGACGATGAATTAGTTTTTTAAGGTCTTTTTTGGATAATCATCTTGGTGTCCCTTTGGATAGAGAGATTGAGTTAGGGATTGATTTTCTTCCAAACACTCGTCCAATATCTAGTCCTCCTTATAGAATTGCTTTTGCTAAGATGAGGGAACTCAAGGAAAAACATAAGGATCTCTAGGCTAAGGGCTTCATCAATTTTTCCCATTTTGTTCACCTGTATTATTCATGCCTAAGAAGGATGGTTCGCTTCGGATGTTCTTTGACTATCGATACATCTTTGGTGTTGGAATTATCAATATAAGATTAAGGAGGTAGATATCTGTAAGATAGCTTTTTGTACTCGATATGTGCACTTTGAGTTCCTGGTTATGTCATTTGGTTTCACCAATGACTCAGTGGCATTCATGGATTTGATGAATAGGGTATTTCATTAGTTTTAGGATCTTTTTGTCATTGTGTTCACTGATGACATCTTGGTATATTCTAAGAGCGAGATAGATCATGCCAATCACCTACATATGGTGTTGAAGACCTTAAAAGAGCAGCATTTATATGACAAATTGTCTAAATGTTAATTCTAGTTAATGATGTTACTTTTTTGGGTCATATTATTTCTAATGAGGGGATCATGGTAGATCAACAAAAGGTAGAGGTGGTTAAAAGGTGGTTTAGACCCAAGACTCCAACCTATATTTAAAGATTCTCATATTTGGCTGCGTATTATAGGAGATTTGTTTAAAGTTTCTCGATGATAGCTAACCCATTAATAAGGTTAACTCAGAAAAAGGTAACATTCTCTTTGTCGGATGATTATGAACGAAGATTCAAGAATCTTAAGGATAAGCAAACTTTGGCTCTAATTTTGACCTTGCCTAAAGTTAAAATGAGGGGTTTGTGGTTTACTGCAATGCCTCTTGAGTGGGACTTAGTTGTGTTTTGATGATGCTTGGTAAGGTGTTGGCCTATGCTTCTAGGCAATTTAAAGTGCATGAGAGGAATTATCCTACTCATGACTTGGATCTTTTAGCAGTGGTGCTTGGATTGAAAATCTAGCGATACTATTTGATAGTGGACATCTTCTTTAATCATAAGAGTCTTTAGTATGTGTTCACTCTGCAGGAAGTTAACCTCTGGCAGAAGAGATAGCTTGAGCTTCTTAAGGACTATGACATGAGTCCTTGCTAACATCTAGATAAGGCTAATGTTGTTACTGATACACTTATCAGCTTGTCCATGGGGAGTTTACCTCATGTGGAAAGGAGAACTAGAAGTTGGTCAAAGCTATTAACCACTTGGATAATCTTGGAGTTCTTCTTTAGGATTCTGAGAATGATAGTGTCTTGGTACAGGTAGTGGTTCGTTCATCTCCGTGTGCAGAGATCAAGGAGAAGTAAATTCTAGATCCTATATTGATGAAAATAAAGGGTGATATAGGTGGGCAAAAGGTAATGGTATTTTAGATCAGTGGTGATGGTACCTTGCTGTACCAAGGAAGGTTATGTGTTTTTGATGTCGATGGTTTTCAAGAAAGGGCATTAGTCGAGGCGCATGAATCATGCTATGTTGTTTATCCTGGTTTGATAAAAATGTATCATGATATCAAGGAGATATATTAGTGGAATGGTATAAAGAAGGATATGGCTAATTTTTTGGCCAAGTGTTTAGTGTGTCAACAAGTGAAAGTTAAGCACATGAGGTCTGCTGGGTTGTATCAGAATCAATTTGATTTGATTTGGGTCATCACGGATAGGATGACAAATTCAGCTCACTTTTTTCTAGTGAAGACTAACTTTTCCTCTGAAGAATATACGAGGTTGTATCTTCATGAGATTTTGAAGCTACATGGGGTACCTATTTCAATTATCTCTGATCATGGTATGCAAATTTCATCTCACTTTTGGCGGTTATTTCAGAAGGGGTTGGGTACTTACGTTAGTCTAAGTACTGCTTTTCTCCCAAAGATGGATGGGCAACTAGAAAGGACTATTCAGACATTAGAAGATATGCATCGTGCATGTGTGATTGATTATTGTGGTAATTGGGTTGAGCATACACCTCTTGCAGAGTGTTCTTACATAAATAGTTATCATTCTGGCATTGGGATGGCCTCTTTTAAGGCATTGTATTGTAAGAGGTATACATTTCCTATTTGGTAGTTGGAACTTTATAAGGCAGATATGTTTAGCTCGGATTTGGTTTATTAGGCTATGAAGAATGTGTAGGTGATTGGGGATAGGCTGAAGGCTACCTAATTTTACAAAAAGTCCTATGCGGATATGAGGTGTAGGTACTTGGAGTTTGAGGTTAGGGATAGGGTGATCCTAAAGGTGTCTCCTATGAAGGGAGTAATGCGGTTTGGAAAAAAAGGGAATCTCATTCCCTGATATGTTGGTCATTGTATGATTTTGTAGAGGGTTTGTAATGTTGCTTGAATTAGAGTTGCCTTCTAGCTTGACCTCCATTCATCCGGTATTTCATGTCTCTAAGTCGAGAAAGTGTTTTGGTGATCCTTCTTCAGTTGTTACTTTGGAAGGATTGGGTTTCACAAATTCTCTGTCATATGAAATGATCCAGGTTGAGATCTTTGATTGGCAGGTTCATCGATTATAGACCAATGATGTGGCCTTAGTTAAGTTTCTATGGCGGAACGAAAAGGTTGAAGAGGTTATATGAGAAGCATAGAAGGACATAAAGTCCAAGTATCAGCACTTGTTTTTTTCTCCAAACACTCTTTCTGAAGGTTTGCGTTCTTGATCATCTCTTTTCTTTCAAACTTAGTTAAAGGCTAGATTGATGTTTAATAATGCAATGACTTGTGCTTATGCTTACCCTACCCATCATTTGGGGATGAATGATCCTAGTAGGGGAGACTAAAACACCTTGGGTTTTATGACCCTCAAAAATAACACGACTCAGCCCAGGGCCTTATCATAATGGGCATTCTAAGTCCAACCAGGACCAAGGACCACACCCTTATCCAACCCAATCTCCTAATATACATACCCTAAGAGGGATGAATTTTTAACATATAACAAGATGGCATTATTGTGTATTCTAAGGATCTAGGATAGTTCTATGACCATGACCATCAAAGCAAGCCCAACTATCCTATACAGAACTGATAACCAATACCAAACAAATCCATAATACAAAACCATAACTATAAGAGTTCCAATGTAATAATATAATGCAAAATAAAAAGGGATAGACCAATCATAAATTTTGTCCAAAGGTATTAACCCCAATACCAATGCCAATACTAAGGCTAACACCAATACCAATCCCGCCTATTCCAACCTATTGTAGTTCCACAAAGCCTCTAACCAAAAGAAAAATAATAGCCTGTAGGGATATGACCCCAACTATAACCAATCAAATATCCATAAATAAACCAAAAAATTTAAAGATATCCATGATATGAAAAGGAAAATTTTGGAATATAGAAGCTCACCAATTCAATCTAATAGATGATCTTGAATTCAATCATTAAACAGGTGGAGTAGAATGGTTGGTTCTTGCATTGTATGGAGATACAACTTCCTGAAGATTGGTTAGTGGGTGAAAGCTAGTATGAACTTAGGATAAGTATAAAAAAATGTCATCTAGTAAACCCAAGTAAACCAACCATATGCATACAAACCATACATATATATATGCACAACCATGCTAGGAAAGGGAGCCGGGTTTAGCATGCCTTTAAACCATTAACCCGTATATGTGTAGCTTAATCATCCTAGAATTACCCACAGGCTATATTGGTCTAGTATAACCCCCTTAATAGAGCGCAATGCATGTAGCCGCATGAACCAGAGATACCATAAGACTAGGGGATTCCCAAGTACCCCATGCTCTCTATGATACATATGTACATTGTAGTTAAAGGATTCCTATGTACCTCCTAGTATCATATATGGTCTATATGAATAACCCTTATGTTGGAAAATATGATTTCCCAGTGTCCGTCCATTAGACTTGCACCTTTATGATTAGCTATCACACCTCACCATTATTTCCTAATTCAAACCATTACTATTCAACCAAACAATTATTCCATTATTATTAACCAAGGTTATGAGTAGTAGTATCGTGAAACACCTTGTGTTTTAGACCTACAGAAAATTTCTTGGATTTTTCATTTTTGGTCAAGATACGACTAGGGGGAACAGGTCGTAATACTTGGTCATACACTAACCAGTGTTGGTTGGTGAGTTGGATTGGGTTCTAGAATAGGTACGACTTAGAGGGTATAGGTCATATGGTTTATTAAGGGTCATATGGTTTGGGTTTTAACTTCTCTTAATCTTAGACTTAGTAACCTATGTTAGATCTGAGTATGAGTTGCTCACTATGAGCTTAACATAGGGTATGAGTCTTACCATTAACTCGTATAGTAGATATTAATCAACCCTCTTTTGATTCTATTCTACAAGGGATACGGTTTAGGGTTACTAATCGTATGGTTTGGGTACAACTTGGTTTAGGTAAGTCGTATGTTGGATAATGTTGGGTTTAATATATAGGTCTAGTGTATGAGTGGTAGATACTACTCGTAATAGAGAGTATGACTCGTATAGGTGAGTCGTACCATCTAATGGTACTTTTAAGAAGTTTATGTTGGGGGTAATCTGGACATTTCCCCATATAACCTCTGAAGGACACTCGATATAAATCTTTATTGGGATATTGTTTACCCTGTTATTGTAATCTTAAAAACTTAAAAACAGTCTTTAATTATCTCTAAGTCTCTTGGGGAAAAGAAGGCTAGGTTTTATGTAGAGGATCATTTTAGGGCTTGTAATAGTGATTTTTCTCAATCATCTTCATAATCTAAGGCATATACTCCACCCTCATTGTTAGTTCCAACTAAAGGCATAATTTATACAATGTTTTCATGGCATGATCATTTTATGGTTTTGGGATTTTCAAATATCTGTTGGGGTTTTGGTATTAAATTCTTGGTTATGGTTTTCCCAAGTTTTAATTATGTGTTTGCATGCTTTAATGATGGTATGAACAATTTTTTGCTTGGGAATTTTTAATTGTTAATTGGAATTGATTTTGGAAACACTATGACCCAACATATTTAATAAAATGACTATGATAATGCCCTAACTACATTATTGGTTTTTTAATGGAACTATTACACTGTAGGATTTGGTAATGGGACCCTAAATGGTATAAATAGTTTGGAATGGATAAATGGCAAGTTTTGTGATTATGGTTATGGTTAATTAAACATTCTTATGGGGTACATAGGATTCCCCCAATTAAATATAATGATGGAACACTTGTGAGGTACACGGGATTCCCCCAAGTTAATATGATAATGTAATCTAAATAGGATCTCTATCTTGCTTTTCCTTCACTTTGGCTACCAAAGAAGATTCGTAACCATTCTGAACCCAAATACTAGCTTCAGGTGAATCACCCAAACGAACTCACAAATTAGCAGGTTGATGAACCTCACAAACTAACAACTTCTTATCATCCTCCATATATGCAATACTATTCATAGACAATCTGCTAAGAGCGTCGGCCATAATATTGGTCTTGCTCTAATGATACAAGACACTCATATCATAGTATTTCAAAAACTCTATCTACTTTCTCTGATGATGATTTAGATATTTCCTACTAAACACATACTGAAGAATCTTCTGATTAGTGAACAAATCTATATAAACCCTATACAGATAATGCCTCTAAATCATTAAGGCAAACACAACTACCGTCAAGTCAAGATTATGAGGCAGGTAGTTCTTCTTTTGAGGCTTGAGTTTCCTAGAAGAATATTCTATAACCTTTACTTACCGCAAAAAAACAAAACCAATACCATATTTGGAAGCATCTTAATATACCACAAAAGTATATGAACCCTCGGGTATAGTCAAAACTATAGTGGAGATGAGTTGAGTCTTCAACTCCGAAAAACTCTTCTCATAAGAATTAAACCACTAAAATTTGACTTTTTCTAAGTCAGTTTTGACATGGGAGAGGCAATAGGGGAAAATTCAATCTTTAAGAGTATGGAAAACAATTCTCAAATGATTTTTATGTTCACCCTCATTTCGAGAATAAATGAGGATGTCATCAATGAAGACTATATTGAATATGTCCAAATACTACTGGAAAACTATATTTATCAAGTCCATAAAATTTGTTAGAGAATTCATTATTCCAAAAGACATAACAATAAATTCATAGTGACCACACCACATTCTGAAGGTTTTATTTGGGATGTCACAATTTCTGACTATGAGCTAATGATAGATGAATCGGAGGTCTATAATAGAAAAATAATTATCACACAAAATTTGATTGAACAAGTCAACAATCCTGGGAATGTGATAATTAGTCTTGATTGTTAATTTATTCAACTGATGGTAAATGATGCACATTCAAAAAGAATCATATTTCTTGAATACGAAAAGAATCGAAACATATTGGGTATCTAGAAGGAGATCTATTTTGAAGTCCTAAAGTTTGACTAGAGCTATTGAATAAGGTGGAATTGAAATATGTTGGGTATCTAGAAGGAGATCTATTTTGAAGTCCATTTACCTGTAATACCCCATATTTTTCCTAGCTTAAATTCATCTCTAGAATGTCAAGAGTTTGCTTTAAAGACGAATAACATTTATTTCATGTGGTATTTTCAAGGTTTTGACTTTTAATTATGTGGAAAATTGAATAATCCTTCCATCAATACCAAATTAGCCTAATTCGGAAACTTGATGATGAAGTTAGAGCATTTTTAGTAAAATAGTGTGCCACCTGGACTCTCAGGCATCGTAGAGAAGGCAAAATCTGCAATTGTCAAATTCCAGTGGCATTGCGTGATAGCCCCACATAGTGGACAAGCCCATTTTCCCAATTATCTCATTCTAGTGAGACTCCGTGATTTTGGCGTGATGCACTAAGGGCTAAAATAGCAATCGAAGGGGCACCGCAAATGTGGCACATCACGGTAAGCGCCTAGTTTCCATTTGTCCTTTCCCAGTAAGCCACCCGATTGTGGAGCGTCGTAGTGGCCAACCAAATTGGGAAAAATGTTGCATTTTGTTTTACAAGATTATGAGATTTCCAATGATTTAAAAGTTCAATTGCATGATTGTGTTCATATTTTCATGTATATTGCTGAAGTTTCCAGATTTTAAGATGGATTATGAATGTTTACATTACCAAGCATGAATATTATGATGTTTTAACAAAGGATTAAAGCATGGATTATTTTCCCAAAATTGATTTTATGATTTATAGAAAGATGATGATTTAAGCTTCTTATGAGTAGATTATTTACAGATTTTTAGAAAAATATTTGATCTTTTGATCCTCAATTTAGCTATGGAATCTACTTACAGATTATTACATATTACAAAACTCAGGACATTTTTATTTATAGATTTACTCAGCTAATTACATAATGGGTTTTAAATAAACCCTTATGCTAGTCTTAAAGTGGATTTCAAAAAAAATGAGCATAGCAAATAAAAAGGGAGTAGTATTTAGCACCGAGCGGGAAGTGTGAGTTTAGCGCATCCTACTTCCAAAGAACTACGTAGCAAACGTAGGTACAGATTATCAGATTATTCCCATTTCTATATGGATGATAGATTTAGCTTATGATCGATCACATAGGTAGGTTATACTCCATGGCAAGAGTATGACACCTCTCTCCAACCTAAGGTTTTACCCTTAGGAGGATGAGACATTGAACTCCATGTTAGTTCACATGGTTTATATCGGTTAAAAGAACCTCTTTGCTGGTAAAATTAATAGTTTTTAGAATAGTTTTAAAGTATTTCCTTTTAGATAAGAGATAAATAATTCTCCTTAATAGTAAAAGAAGAACAAAAAAGTTTTTAGAAAAATAAGTGTAAAAGCTTACAAGTTTTACTCAGATTATACCTTACAAAAAAAGACAATAGCTACAGATTTAAGCATTCAGATTTCAGATTCAGTGGTGAGCCCTTCTACACTTAGATAGTATGATTTAAAGGGAGAATACAAGTATAATTTTTAGAACTAAATTTTATGGCTCAAAAGATTTATAAAGTATGTTTTGCTTCTTATTGCTATATATTTCAATATTTCAGATATTCAAGCTTATGTGAGTTATCTACATTTAGGATGTACTGTTTTATAAATTTTTTACTTATGCATTCACCCCCATATACTTATTAAATCTTCAACGTACTGATCCACATATACTTCTATATGCTACATTGTCTCATAATGTAGGTATAAGTTGTAGGATGTGCTGACAGAATTAGACAATTGCAGATTTCAGCCAGTAGATGATGAGTCCTCCTACTTGGGGACATTAGTTAGATGTTATTTTTGTACTTTACTTCCTTACCCTCGTGTATTGATTAGTGATAGTTGGGTTTGCGTCCTAGCTATCTATAGTTAGTGTAGTAGAGGCTTCACAGATCTCAGTTAGAGTCAGTTATACATTTTCAGTCTCTCTTTCAGACTTTATCAGAGTACAAAAGTTATATTGATATTGTATTTTTCCCATATTTCATCAGTATTATGTTTCCACATAGTAATCTCAGTCATTTTATATATATTATTCAGTTCCTTATGGGTTATGCAGTAGAAGGGTTGGCTTGGGACCACTCATGGTTCTAATCACAGTATGATGCCTCAGGACTGATTTCTGAGGTGTTACATTACTGCTTGGGAGGAACTCTAAGAAGATCTGCAGAAACACTTCTAGAAATTCATTTACTATGAGAACTCACTCTAGACTCTAAACTTCATGCATTGAGTCATTGACTTGAACAAGAGAATTGATGCAATTCTTGGAAATTGTTTTCCTTTACTTAAAGAAAGAGATAAACTAACTTATAGTTACTGAGGTACTACCATTCCATTCTAAGACTAACTCATTTGAAAACTGAAATTGAACTATTTTCCTTCTACAATCAACTGAGGCATAGTAACAATAGAGCCAGTCCATGCCAAGAATAACATAAAAATAATTTATGTCTAACTATAAAAGGTCGACTAAATTGAATATTTAAGAGACTATAAGTGGGAAATTGCTATATACCCATTTGGTTGTGAATGAAATACCTACTGAGTAAAAACCGAGAAGAGTTCTGCTAGGATTTTGGGATTGGCACCAAAACCTACTGCTATAAAGGGAGTCATGAAAGAAGGTATGGCTCTGAGATCTAATAATGTTTAAGAATGAAAGTTAAATACTTCTAATATATTAGTAACCATAACAGGAGAACCCTCCTAATTCTATCGAGTCATAAGGGCATAAAATCTACCCTAATGAGTCGGGTGACCTGATAGAACCTGCTGAAGAGTTAGACAAACTCTACTAACAAATATCGTTACCTCTCTACGTAGTTATTGGGCATTTTATCACTCTGTGTCCTGACTTTCCACACCCTAAGCTAGCATCACTACAAACCAAGTATTCACCCTTATTGTTCCTACCACATCTTTTGAAAATTTAGTTCGTGCCAATATTATGCACACTACCCTGGTACTTAGTGCCTAAGGATCTATCTTGAGTATCCTGTCTGAACTTGGATACTAGGGCATTTGCAGAAGAAGGGGATAGAACTCAGGATTTTTGGTGGAATTAAGAGAGATTTCCATTATTTGACCTTTACTGAGAAAAATAAAAGCAACAAATTTTGGCCATCTTATTCTCTCTTTCCATCTCTTTGACCTTCTCCTCTTCAATCTGTTTGGAATGAATGATCAATCGAGAGATATCTATCTTATTAACAAACTGAGCAATCCTACACTCCTTTACCACATCCTTAGAAAGCCCAAACACAAACTTACAGATTCAGGCCCTAGAATCAGCCACCATAGTTGGAAATACCTTGCCAACAAAGTAAACTTGAGTGGATACTCATTTACACTCATGTTGCCTTGCTTCAGGTTTATGAACTCCTGCACCTTATCCTTTCTTAAGTATGTGGGAAGAATCTATCCAAAATTGCAGTAGCAAACTCATCCCACTCTACTAACCCTACATCAGCACCTCTATCTTTCTTCCACTACTTATACTGTAATGACCCTTCATGTTATTTTCTATATTCCCACTTATTTTCACTTTTAAAGTTTGTACATATCTTCTGTAAGTTATTTATGACTTGATAGAACTAGAAGTTTTGCTACCAAGCTATTTATTTGGTTTTTAGATAAAATTCCCTATTTAGAAGTCTTCATGATTTTTGAATGTCCATTGGGAGAAAACTTTAGTAAAATGATCTTTTATGCAAATTTTGATTGTGTTAAAAGCTCAAAAATATTAATTTTAGTCTAGGTAGACCTTTGGTTTGGGTATTAAGACTCTTGGTATCCTTTTGACCTAATGGTCGGAAAGTTAAGAAAATGAAATATAGATGTGAGACCCATGTTTAGTCTAAATGACCTTGAATGGAAAATTTGAGTGTTCCATCACAACTGGAAAGTTAAAATTGGTCTGGTTACATAGTTCATTTGCGTATATGCGATTCAGAATAAATCTCAAGTGTTTGACAAAAACTTGAATGAATTTCTAAGTTTCAGTTGTCTTCTGGTACAGCTGCTATCACAAGTAGGGTCGTGATCATTTTGGTGAGATTGCATGGCATGGGTTGTGATCTTAACTAACTTGAGTAGAAAAAATAGTATGATCACAGGTCCGGCGCCACGATAGCAAATATTGTGGACCTGGTATAGTTATAAATATGTCCTAATAATGCAATTTTAGCCATTTCCCACCCTTTTCTTGGGAGCATAAACCCTTAATAAAGAGATTAAGTTAGATTAAATCTTGTAGGAGCTTCGAAAGTAAGATTAACATTTATTTTCATGGTTATTTTTTAATTTTAGGTAAGAATTTACCTTTTTCTTGGTGAAATTTTATGGTTTGTTGGGCCAAATCATAAATTATTTAGTGCTTATTTTAGCCCCAATTTAGCTTGGTTTTCACCTATTTTTTGGGTAATGATTCCTTGAGATTGATAGTATGGTTGGTTGATTTTGAAATGCAATTTCTATAAGTGGGACCCTCATAATTTTTTTTAGGAGAATTTTGTACCCTAAGCACAATGGTGCAATATCGGTATTGATATCCTTGTATTGATGAGTATATAGTGTTTTGATAGCTTGGCATCTTTAGGAGGCTTCTCAAAAGGTAAAAATTGTGGTTTATCAGTTTGTTAAACTTTCTTCAATATTGATGTAGGCTAGGTTTATCCCTTGTTAGGTTGATCTCTGTCATAGTATGTTTATGATATCTTATTAGGTTTGGGATGGGTTTAGGTGTTATAATGATGCAATACAAGACTTGGGTTAGCTGGACCATTTAGGCTAAATTAAATTTATAGAGTTTAATTACTTGGCTTAATCCTTATGCCTTAGAAGAATTGGACTTCATTACTCATGCTTAGCATGGGAATGCCTTAGTTTTCTCTAAATGAAGTAAAATACTCTACTTAATGATGCTTAGGGAATATTTGTACTTAGTTGCTTACACAGATGAAGGGTGCCATAGTTTCTATTTGACTAAGTTAAAGGGCTTGAGATGAATTTCTACCTTAGGACTAATTGTGGCTTTCTATACATCTAATAGTGGATTTAGATACCTTAGCCTAGTCTAAGGTAGAATTTGACTTAGAATTTATTTTGAGGATTTAGATATGGGCTTTTTGGCCCACCTTAAGTCAAGATTGATGATTAGATCTCTTGATACCCTTATACATTTGTGGAGTAGCTAGAGAATTCCCTTTGAGGATATATTGAGGAGTCATAGAATTTGATGGTTATGGTGACGATTTTATTGAAGTAACGCTCATCGACTAGTTAATTAGATTAACAATTATGTTTTGGTGAGATATTGATTATGCTATAATAAATGGCTAGTTATTAGATGAATAACCTTTAGGTATGCCCATGATAAACTACTAGTCATGTTTTTGAATAAGCCTTGATAATAATGAATGTTAAGTCATTACCTATGCTATTGATAAGTTATTTCCTATGATATTGCATATGATTATGGTCATGCTAAGAAATTATTCTTGTAATCATGCTAGAAAAGTGATATAGTAGAAGCTACAGATTCCATTTTCCAAAAATAGTTTGAAAAGTAGGAGTATGCTAAGATTTTTCAATGTTGGAGGTTCTTCCAAAAACACATAACATAGTATTGTTGGTCCTAATGGTATGGCCGGTGCTTTTTTTAGGATACACAGAGTATAATAGCAGAGGATGCATACCAGATGGTCATAACATTCTTTTGTGGAAAAGATCATCCAAGGCTTATTACTCATACTAATTTGGTGTTACTTCCAAAAAATTTAGTGGTAAACATATTTTTTGACCTTAGACTTGTGGATAAGGTCTTTTCTAGAATTATTCATGAAAGATTAAAGGGTCTTTTGCTTTACATTGTGTCTAAAGAACATGTTGGTTTTGTTCAAGGTAGGAGTGTAGCTAAAAACATTCTAATGGTACAAGAAATAGTCTTAGAAATCCAGAAAAGGGGAAAACCTTCTAACATGGTGATGAAACTGGATATGATGAAGGCATATGATAGGGTTGAGTGGATGTTTCTTACTAAAGTTCTAATAAGGATTGGTTTCTGTGAACAATTAATTGATATGGTGTTTAGATTGCTGGCTAATAACTGGTACTCAATTCTTTTTATTAGAGAACCTAAAGGCTTTTTCATGTCATATAGGTAACGTAAATAAGGATACCCACTATCACCTATATTGTTTATAATAGCAGCATAGGTATTGTCAAGAAGCTTAAAACATCTAATGGTTAGTAAAGAATTCAAGTCAGAAGTGGGTACATTGAAATTGGTCACAAGAACATTGGAGATGTATGAGAATGTCTCTGGATAGAAAATTAACAAGGAGAAAAATGCATTATATTTTCATGGGACTATTTCACATAGAGCAGTAGTAGCAGAGGTAGGAACTGGCATTTTAAGGATGGACTTCCCTATCGTATACTTGGGATACCTAGTGTTCTACATGACGAAGAATAAGTTGTATTACCAGAAGATTATCAATAGAATTAATTACAAGTTGCAGGCATGAAAAGGAAAGATGTTGTCATTTGGAGGTAAGGCAGTTCTAATTAAACATGAGTTTCAAAGTATTCCTATACAATATCTATCTATTATGAATCCTCCAAAGAATGCGATAAGTACCATACAGAAAATATTTGCTAAATTTTTCTAGAGTAGTACCATAGGGAGAAGAGGAAGGCATTAGGTGTCATGGTTTACCATGTGTTTACGTGAGGCGGAAGGGGGAATAGGTTTCATGAGATTAGAAGATATCTCAATTTCTCTCTTTTACAAGCTCTTACGGAACTTCAAAACTAAGAAGACTTTTTGGAGTGAATACTTGTTTAAAAATTACTGCAAAATGTATCATCCTAACGAAGTTTGTTAGAAAGTATGAAGAGGATCTCAAGTATGGAAAAAGATTTTACAGGTTAGGGAACTAACTGATCTTCTTATTATTTTGATGATTAGATAAGGGAATGCTAATTTATGGTTTGATAGTAAGAGTGGGTTAGGAGACTTCTACTCTATTTTGCAAGATGATAAAGAAGAGGAAGCTAACCTTCAAAGTGTGAAAGATTAGATGCTTGGAGGAAATTGGAATTAAAAAATAATAAAGCAAGTGTTGCCTGAGGAAATAGTGGAGCATGTCATACAGAATGTAACAATATGTATGCAACAGAGACTGCATGATAAAGAAATGTAGAGTGTGGAACCTAGAGAAATCTTTAAAGTGAAAACAACATGGGAGTATGTGAGGTAAAGAAAAGAACCTACTGCATTTTTTAGGTAGTTGTGGATAAAAGGGATGCCATTTAAAATGGTATTTTTTGTGGAGGATATGGAAAGGAATAATTGCTGTAGATAATACAATAAGGAGATGGAGTATTCATGGTCCTTACAAATACTGGTGTCGCCATAACCCAGGACAAGAGACCATATCTCATATGCTACTAAGATCTTATGCTGCTAACTGGACATAGTCCTATTTTTCTTCCTTTACAGGAATCAATATTTAAGGACTAAGCCTAAGAGAAACAATACAAGCTTGGAGAGAAGCTCTAGTAAAGAAGAGGGAGAAGGTGTATTACATAGCAGTACCAGAAATTATCCTATGAGAGTTTGGAGTAAAAGGAACACCATTAAACATGAAGGTATAATGGTGACATATCACAGATTGATATATAATGTCACTAGGTACTTGGGAATATTGCTAAAAGTTAGAAAGATAAGGTTGAATTTTCATATAGAATGGCCATCAATCCTACAGTAGCTAAGTCAGTAGATACCTTAAATCATAATCAAGCTAGTACTATGGGAATTGCTAGAACAAGGCTGGATCAAGTAAAATACATATGGAGCATCTAAAGGGAACCTAGGAAGGAGCTTACGGGCATTTTGTTTGAGAGATGCACAGGGTGATTTATTACATACAGAAGGATCAATCATAGATGAAACTGACAATATGGAATCAGAAGAGTAGGATATACTTTACTCAACCACTCATTGCAATTAAACAAGTCAAGAAAGGGTAATCATTCAGATGGATTCATTAGCCATGCAGAATTTCCTAAATAAGAACTGGGAAGTACCATGGAAGATAATAGATATTGTATTACAGATAAAGCAATTATTCGAAGGAAAGTAAGTAATCATATAATATTTATTCATAGAGGGCAATCAATTGGTTGATTACGTAGCTAATTTAGCATTTTGACAAGGTAATTTTACATTTACAGCATTCCATCAGCTACAGAGTTTAGGCAGAATGATCCTAAATAGTGATAAGCAATAATGTGCATATTTGAGACTAGTACCAACAAAGGGGTGAGCGGACTAGAAGGGCTACCGAAAGTTTCAGAAGAACTATATGTTCAACCTGATAAGGTAAACAAAAAAGTGAAAATTCTAATTAGCTTACCTACACCAGCCAACAAAAATGGAATCTTATCATATTGGGGGTCTCATGGTTCGATGTTTATTAAGTGATGGAGGTACTCAAATAAATCCAAATATCAGCGGGCCCGACCATGACAGAATCTCCATCCCAACAACACGTGCAACTTAAGAATAATAAGAAGAGTGAAAGAAAGTTACAGGGGAGGCACTAAGCACACAGTGGAACATAACATACTTGGATGAAGTTGCAAGCATCAGTGGACTAGACCTAATGTTTTTGCACCAAGTGCATAGGTAACATCTATAAACTAGAGATCTTATCTGAGGTTTTAGTAAGCAAAGAAGATAGTCAGGATCAAAATAAAGATGAGACCATTAAAGATAAAAGGAAGAAGAATAATCACTCATGCAAGCTATAAATAGCTCAAAAATAGTTAACCCAAGGAACGAAATTAAGTACCCATAGATGAAGAAGATTGAACTAAGTATTGAAAAAAGGAAACATGGTGGTGGAGGTGGTCTGTAGTGGACCTTAGTTCTAAGATCCATTAAGAAACCCTACTTCCCCTTTTATTTGTTTATTTTACTAGGATGGGTTACTTGACCGGTTATTTTGCTTCCATTTTATGTAATTTTTTAGACATTTTGGATGGGTTGGTCCATCTTGATAATTTTTGATTAATAAAATTACAAATGAAACCAAAAGAAAATGCTAGAAAATATTCCTATTGATGATATTTGTGGCTAGAAAATCTTATTATTATGTTCGTGCAAGAGGCTTAATTTGAGGGGTTACGAATCTTACCTTATTAATTTTTTTGATACTAGGGTAGAGAGTCCATCGCTTAACTTTATTCCTATTGATTTTGAGTTTCCTGATATGTTCCCTACTAACCTATCTAGTATTCCCTCTTTCTGTGAGATTGAGTTTGCTATTGATCTCGAGCCTAGACCCTAACCTATTTCTCTGGCACCTTATTGTATGGCACCTATTAAGCTTAAGAAACTGAATTCTTTACTTTAAAATCTTTTTGGTAAGGATTTTACAGATCGAGCATGTCAACTTGGGGGAGCTTCTATATTGTTTGTGAAGAAGAATGATAACTCTATGAATATATATTTGATTATAGTTAGCATAATAAGGTGATGGTAAAGAACATTTATTATATACCTCGCATTGTTGATTTGTATTACCAGCTTCAAGGAGCGATAGTGTTTTCTAAGATTGATTTGAGATCTAGTTACCATCTATTTAGAATTTGAGATAAGTATATAAAAAATATAGCTTTTAGTACTTGTTATGGTCATTATGAGTTCTTAATGATGTTATTTGGTTTGAAAAATATCTCAGCCATATTCATGGGTTTGATGAGATGAGTATTTAGGCCTTATTTAGATTCGGTCGTGATTGTGTTTAGCGATGATATCCTTTTGTATTCAAGGAGTAAAGAGAAGTGTGATCAATACATAAGTATTATGCTGCAGACTTTGAGAGATCATGTTCTTTTTACCAAGTTCTCTAAATATGAGTTCTGGCTTTTATCGGTGACATTCCTTGGACATTTGGTATCTAAGGATGATTTTATGGTACATCCAACAAATATTAAGGTATTTTATAAATGGTCTAGACCTACATCTCTGACAGAGGTTGATAGCATTATTATTTCAATCGATTATTATAGGTGATTCATCGAGGGTTTTGCTACTATTTTAGCCCCTATCACCAAATTGACTTGATAAGAGGTTCCTTTCAGATGCTCTGATGAGTACGAGCTTTGGAAATCTTAAGGTTTTTCTCACTTTAGCTCCTGTTATAGCTCTTTATGTTAAGAGTTAGGGGTCCACTATGTTTTGTAATGCTTCTATTGTTGGTGTGGGTTGTGTATTACTGCTGTGGGGTTGTGTTATTGCTTATGTTTCTAGAAAGCCTAAGTTTCATGAGCATAACTACCCTACTAAGAATTTGGAGTTGGAAGCAATAGTTTCGCACCATATATTTGGTGGCATTATTTTTACGGTGCGTATTGTGAGATTTTCACCGAATATCGCAGCCTTTAGCAACATACGACCTAGAAGGAGATAAATTCTAGACAACATATATGGATGGAGTTTCTTAAGGATTATGATATTTCTATCTTATATCATCTGAGCAAGGCAAATGTGGTAGCGGATTCCTTGAGTCAAAAATAGTCGGTATGGGTAGCTTGGATTATATTTCAGTTTCTCAGAGGATGTTGGCATATGACATTCAGTCCTTAGATAACTTGATAGTTCTCCTTGATAGTTTAGATCCTAGGAGGATTTTGGAAAGTTTTGAGGTGAGATCCGCGCTATTTGAGCAAATTTGAGATTGTCAGTTTAAGGATAATAAGCTTTGCTTTTGTCATGATGTAACGCCCCGAAAAATGGGTCTCGGAGCAAAACACAGTGCTTGAGGCTACGAGAAGCCCCAAGGTAACCATTTGAGCCATTTTCATTCAGTTCACCACAAATCAATGGGGTTTCCGTAAATAACCCTCAAATATTAATAGAGTAATCATCATTCAAGAATAAAAGAATTTAAAAAAGATAACAAAACACGACCTATTAGTCAACTCCAAGCATCTATACTAGTCTGACAAGCCTATAAGAAAATCAATAAAACCAGTGAGCTATTGACACATGCCCTAACTTACTCATACTCAGTTATCAAATGTAAACTATTTCGTGAAACCAACATCAGACATGACATCCTCGGAACATGAGGACTCACCATAACAGAGGATGTAGAACAGTATGCCCGAAGAATCATTGTCGAACCTAAAACTGAACACCGAGAAAATGCAGCCCATATCCAAAGATGTGGGTCAGTACCATAGAAAAGAACCGAGTATATGGGGGTGTATGCAGTTGTATAAACATCATCATCATATATATTTATAAGAAATATGCAGGATGTATGAAAGACTCACATAGCCCTAAAAAAATCATCATAATCAAGAGAGGATGAAATAAGCACAATAACATATGTGAGTCATCATATAATTTTTCAATCACTTTCAGTTCATCAAGAATATCAATTCTCACAATGTAAATATCACTTAAATCTTTCGAAATAATAACTTTCACGATTCCACTTTCAAATCACTTCACCATTAACCATAGGCACAAGGAACACACACACATTGAGAGATCCTATAACTGACATAAACCATGAGAGCTACATGGAGTCCAACGTACAACCCACGTAGGGGATAGCCATCCTATCCTTGCTATCACAGTAGGACTATCGATATCAAATCCACACAAACTAGTGATCACTATATAAATCATCCTCAGGCTCACTCCTACGGGGGCATGTAGTTCTAGGGAAGTTAGGTCTCTTTATAGCTCTCACTCGGTGCTAAAGATTTCTCCTGGACTTAGCTCAGATCATTTCAAAGACAATCTACAACAAAAAAATTTCAGTAATATATAAATATACATCGGGAGCCATCATGCTTCCCATCTATCAAAATCAACCACATTGTGGATTTCATTCACACTCGAGTTCAAAACAACTCCATTAAGAACAACAGGTCAAATCATTCAAAATATCTCAAATATTCAACAGCAACGTGCTTATAACACAAACTTTCTCAAAAAAAACACAATTTCTAATAGGGATTCACGACCCAAATATCAAAATCATGATAAATATCGTTCAAGATTCACGCTTTATATCTCCACACATGTAAATTTATCTTTTAAACTCATAAACATCAAGATTTCATAATAATCATCATAAGATATGGGTTCATGCTTCAAATTCGTAAAAATCAAATAAAAATCATGCCTTTGTAAAGAAAATTACTTTTGGGCACAAGAACGAAAGAGAGTTCTTCTTGAAAAACGCCACATACCTTGAATGATGAACTTTAGATAGATACTCATTTTTGAGATGTTAATCATGCCTTTGAATGATGGTTCTTGGAGTTTTTGAACTAGGCACCTGGAATCTTGAATAAATTTGCAGAATTAATGGTGAACTTTGGAGGTTCTTGAAGTTGGATGTAGGAGCTTAGGGTTTTCCTTTTGAGGAAATTTAATGAAATATCACATTTAATTCTTCTAATAGGCTTTAATATAGGGTTTGGAGGGACTTTGGGTAAGGGTGAATGACCAAAACGCCCCTAAAAATTAAATAATTCTCAAATCTGTCCTTTGGTGGACTATTTTGATAGTTTGAAGTAGATCAACCATAATGTTTTACTCCGATATCCAAATTGGATTAAACCAATTTTATTAGAAAGAGGACTCTCATATCTTTCCGTTCATATATAGTATCTCACCCAGGTCATTGTGTACAAGGAGTTATGATTATTTGAAGTTGACGCAAAAATTCATTTTTGATAGGCTGAAGTAGATCGACCATAACTTTTTGCTCTGATAGAAAAAGTGGGTGAAATCAATTTCATCGAAAAGAGTAATCGCAGAGGTTTATGTCGATATATAATAGATCACCTAGATCATTATGTACAAGGAGTTATGATCATTTAAAGTTGGAGCAAAAATACACCAGGCCTTAGTACTTTTTCCTGCACGTTTTACTGTTCACTACTATTCACATTTCGATCGAAATGTTTATAAATCATCGCTCAGATGTCTGTTTTGGATGATCAACATATCGTTGGAAATCTTATTCGATACTCTTTGCAATGGTGGGTTATAATCTAAGTCATTCCACACGAAAAATTTATAATTTGTTCTAGAAGATAGAACCGAACACATTTATGCATAAAATTTCACGAAAAATTTCCCAAGTTATTACATCATCCCCCCTGGAAACATTTGTCCTCAAATGATGCTAGGCATGCCAATATTAGATAAGGAATAGAGTATACAACTAAAACCATTTGTCAGAATCATCACCACATCGTTTCTTACTCCGAATGCAACATAGAATGCATAAATTCACAAAACTACAGCTGAACACATAATAAATAACAGCTAAACTGCTGCAACTTTTATCAAAAGTGCATGATTTAGGAAGGAACGGTACATTTTGCTTGATCGGAGTTCACAGAAAATAGGTACGGGTACTTGGATCGAATATCCGCCTCAGTTTCCCAAGTTGCACCCTCAACAGATTGGTTTCGCCACAACAACTTGACCAAGGAAACTTTTTTTTTCCTTAGTCTTCGGACACTAAAATCAAGAATATCAACAGGAATCTCATCAAAAGAAAGATTTTCTTAAATGTTAGCACTCACAGAGGAATCCACTACCACATCATCGCTAATATTCTTTCAAAGCATGGAGACATGGAATGTTGGATGAATAGAGGAGAACTCGGAAGACAGCTCGACCTCATAAGCTACCTTACCAACATGGCTAAGAATTTTGTAAGGACCAACATAACTGGGACTAAGCTTCCCCTTCTTTTCGAATCTCTTCACCCCCCTAATAGGTGAATTTTTAAGATACACTAGGTCACCAACTTCAAAATTATGGTCTCTCCTTCTAACATCCGCATATGACTTCTGACGACTCTGCGCAGTTTTCAACCTTTCCTTAATCAACATAACTTTTTCCATAGCCTCAAATACCGAATCAGGACCACTCACAGCTGCTTCACCAACCTCGAACCAACCTATGGGTGATCTACACTTCCTCCCATATAAGGCTTCAAACAGAGTCATGCCAATACTAGAGTGTAAACTGTTATTGTAAGCAAAATCTATCAATGGTAAGTGATCATCCCAACTTCCCTTAATGTCAAGTGAAAAAGTTCTCAACATATCCTATAAGGTCTGGATAGTCCGCTCAGCCTGAACATCGGTCTGCGGATGAAAAGCAGAACTCAAAAGCACTTGGGTACCAAGACCCTTCTGAAAAGCTTTCCAAAATTGGGAAGTGAACTGAGTACCCATATCCAAAATGATAGACAAGGGAACTCCATGCAGTCTGACTAGCTCTCGGATATACAATCTAGTGTAATTGTCAGTAGTATATGAAGTATGAACAGGCAAGAAATGAGCATACTTAGTCAACCTATCAACCACAACCCAAATGGAATCATGATGGCGTTGGGAAGGAGGTAAACCAATCGTTAAGTCCATATTTATCTCTTCCCACTTCAAGATGGGAATACTAAACTCTTGCATCATACAACCAGGTCTTTGGTGTTCAACCTTAACCTGTTGGCATGTTTCACTCTTAGCTACAAACGTTGCTATATCTTTCTTCATGCCACTCCACTAATAGATTTCCCGTAAATATCAGTACATCTGTGTGGCACCAAGATGAATAAAATATTATACCCCATGTGCTTCAGCCATAATCCTATGTCTCAGATCATCAACATTCAGGACACACAATCTACCATACAATCTCAACACACCATCTCCCCCTTGGGAGAAAACCTCTACTTTTTGGTCCTGGTCTGACTCATTCAGTCTGACAAAAATAGTATCTATGTATTGCTTTTCCTTCACTTTCGAAACCAAGGAGGATTCGGAACTAATCTGAACCCCTATACTACCTTCAGCAGAGTCAAACAACCTAACCCCTAATCTATCCAACCGATGTACATCACGAGCTAACTCTTTCATACCTTTTACCACATGCAAACTCTACCCATGGACACTCTACTTATGGCATCTACCACAATATTGGCCTTTCCCAGATGGTACAACATTGTCATATCATAGTCCTTTAATAATTCTAACTATCCTCTCTGTCTAAGATGAAATTCTCTCTAGGTAAACACATACTACAGACTCTTATGTTCAGTGAAAACATCAATACACACCATACAAATAGTGTCTCATGATTTTCAAAGAAAACACAATAGCAGCCAACTCAAGGTCATGGGTGGGGTAATTTTTCTTATGGGATTTCAACTGTCTAGAAGCATAACCTATAACCTTACCATTCTACATTGATACGCAACCCAACCCAACTCTTGAAGCATCATAGTACACCACAAAACCATCAACACCATCAGATAAAGTCAAAACAAGGGCTGAAGTGAGTCGAGTCTTCAACTCCTGAAAACTCTTCTCACAAGATTCAGACCACAAGAACTTCACTTTCTTTTGGGTCAACCGAGTCATAGGAGACTCTATAGAGGATAAAACCTCCACAAAATGGCGATAATAGCCAGCTAAACCCAAGAAACTTTATATATCATTTGGAGAAATAGGTCTAGGCCAATTTCTTATAGCTTTGGTCTTTTGGGGATCAACTCTAATACCCTCAGAAGAAATGATATGACCCAGAAAAACAACTGGCCTTAGCCAAAACTCACACTTACTGAACTTCGAAAATAACTTATGATCTCTAAGGGTTTGCAAGACAGTTCGGAGATGATCAGAATGTTCATCCTCACTATCGGAGTACACCAGTATATCATCGATGAAAAATATGAAAAACATATCCAAATATGGTCTGAACACTCAATTCATGGGGTCCATGAAAGATACTGGGAATTAGTTAACCAGAAAAACATAACAAGAACTAAAAATGGCCATATAGAGTTTGGAAAGTAGTTTTCGGGATGTCACACTCCCTAACTTTGATTTGATGATAGTCGGAATGAAGGTCTATCTTTGAGAAATAACTTGCACCTTGCAATTGGTCAAACAAATCATCTATTCTCAGAAGGGGGTACTTATTTTTTACGGTGACTTTATTCAGTTAGCGGTAATCAGTGCACATACGCAAAGAGCTATCTTTCTTTCTCACAAAATACACAGGAGCACCCCAAGGAGAAATATTGGGCGTTATGAAACCTTTATCTAGTAGATCTTTGAGTTTATCTTTAAACTCCTTATGTTCTACAGGGGCCATACGGTAAGGAAGAATAGAAATGGGTTGAATATCGGGAAGAAGATCAATCCCAAACCCTATCTCTCTATTAGGAGGTATCCCTGGGAGATCATTCGGAAAGACATCAGAAAACTCATTGACGACGTTAACAGACTGGAGAGTTAGAGTCTCAGACTTAGGGTCTTTGACTCAAACCAAATGGTAAATACACCCCTTGGAAATAAGCTTTCTAGCTTTGAGGTAAGAGATAAAATGACCCTTGGGTGACACAGAATTCCCAGAAAACTCAAACACAGATGCACTGGGAAACTGAAACTTGACCACTCGGGTCCGACAATCAATAAAGGCATAAGAACAATACAACTAGTCCATACACAGAATCACATCGAGTTCTACCATGTCTAACTCAATCAGAGCAGCCAATAAGACTCTATGAAGAATGGTAACAGGACACTTTTTATTCACTTTCTAGGCAACAATCTAATCACCCATTGGAGTAGAAACTAGGATAGGCTCAGTAATAATCTCAGGACTCATTTCAAAATTCACATCAATCAAAGGTGTAACATATTAGAAACTAGATCCAGGATCCAAGAAAGTATACACATCAATCTAAAATATATGAAGCATACCAGTAACAACATCGAGAGAGTCCTTCTATTCCTGGCAGGACGGTAAAGCATAGAATCTATTCTGGCATTGCCCGCCAGCATTGCTAGAAGAGGTGCCCTGAGTTGGGGCTGGGCGATTCGCTGGAACTGGAGCACTAATAGTCTGAGTCTGGGTCTGAGGGCGATAGTCACAACACCCTTTTCCATTTTGTGAACAATCTCTAACTCTGTGACCCATGTCACCACATCGAAAACAACCCCTTTTCTTATCCCAACACTCACCCAAATGAGCCCTACCACACTTAGGACACAGGGGATGATTTTGCTTACTGCTATCACTGTACTGGGACCTAGATGCATATGACCTGCTACCTTGCTCTTGCCTACCTCTAGGCATGGGAGAACTAGCAGATAATGGTGCTAGCATAGACGAACAATCTTGATACTGAGAGCAACTCCCTCCCTGCGATCTAGTCTGACCCTGTCCGTGCTGCTCGAACCTAGCTCTCTTATTCCCTCTAATTCTATCTCTCTCCTTAATCTTGTCTGCCTTAATTTGTTGGGTATGAGTCATCAGCCTAGAAAGATTCATCTCACTATTCAGCATAGCAGACCTACACTCCTTAACCATATAACTAGACAATCCAGTCACAAACTTGCTCATACTAGCTCAATTATCAGCCACTAAGTTAGGAGCATACTTGACCAACTGATTGAACTTTAGATAGTACTGTCTAACAGCCATAGAGCCCTGTTGTAGCTTCACAAAAACTTCCAACTTCACCTCCCTCATCTCTAAAGAGAAAAACTTATCCAGGAATGTATCCTTGAACTCTTGACAAGTTGTAGGGACAGCTCTCTCACCTTTACCTTTCCTCTAAGCAACAACCCAGTCATAAGCAAGGTATTTCAACCTATACGCTGCCAACTCCACACTATGTTCCTCAGATACATACATCACCAGAGTAATCTTTTGCACCTCCTCTAAAAACAACAGTAGATACTTATTAGACTTGGACCCATAGAATTCCGGTGGATTCATCTACATGAAGTAACGAATCCTGGTAGCAGTTGAATCACCTCCCTACTGCTGTGGTGCTGGGGCCGGGTTGGCCTAAAAATTTGCAAAAATAGCATGGGCCAGCGCCTGAAAAGCTGCCTGAAATTCAGTATGAGACACGTTCTCATTCAATTGGTCAGTGGGTTGAGGTTGCTAACCATCATTATTTTATCTCGCTCGATGTGGAGGCATATTTGTGAAAGAGGAGAGAACGAATCAATAGCACAGAGAGACACTTTAAGAACGATAGACTTTTGAAAGAAAGAAACATACTTTTTCCTAAAACGTCATATAGCCTCTTGCTCAGAGATGTGGCGCGCTACACACTGATGATCAAGACTCTACTTAACGCGGCTTATAAGACTCCCTAGGACACCATAAAACCTTAGTCTCTAATACCAAGTTTGTAACGCCTGAAAATGGGTCCTGGAGCGTCATACGGTGCTTGAGGTTATGAGTAGCCCCAAGCTAACCCTTTGAGCCATTTTTATTCAGTTCAACACAAATCAACTAGATTTCCAAAAATAACCCTCAAATATCAACAGAGTAATCATCATCCAAGAATAAAAGAATTTTAGAAAGATAACAAAATACAACTTATTAGTCAATTGCCAACATCTATACTAGTCTAATAAGCCTATAAGAAAATCAATAAAACCAGCGAGCCATTAAGACATGCCCCAACTAACTCATACTCAGTTATCAAATGTAAATGATTTTGTGAAACCAATATCACACATTATGTCGTCGGAACATGAGGACTCACCACAATAGAGAATGTAGAACAACGAGCCTGAAGAATCACGATCGAAGCTGGAACTGAGCACTTGAACCTATATTCCAAGAAAATGCAGCCCATATTATAAGATATGGCTTAGTACTATAGAAAGGAACTGAGTATATGGGGGTGTATGCAGTTGTATAAATATCATCATCAAAAATATTTATAATAAATATGCAGGATGTATGAAAGACTCACATAGCCTAAAGAAAATTAGCATAATCATGAGAGGATGAAATAAGTACAACAACACATGTGAGTCATCATATAATTTGTCAATCACTTTCAGTTCATCAAAATATCAATTCTCATAATGTAAATATCATTTAAATCTTTCTAAAGAATAACTTTCACAATTCCACTTTCAAATCACATCATCATTCACCATAGACATAAGGAAACACACACACATTGAGAGATCCTATAACAGGCATAAACCATGTGAGCTACATGGAGTCTAATGTACAACCGACATTGGGGAGAGCCGTCCTATCCTTGCCATCAGAATAGGACTATCGATATCAAATCCACACAAACTAGTGATCACTATATAAATCAGCCTCAGGCTCACTCTTACGCGGGCATGTAGTTCTAGAGAAGTAAGGTCGCTTTATACCTCCCACTCGGTGCTAAAGATTTCTCCCAAACTTAGCTAAGATCATTTCAAAGACAATCCACAACAAAATAGTTTTAGTAATATATAAATATATATCGGAAGCCATCATGCTTCCCATCAATCAAAATCAATCACGTTACACTCGAGTTCAAAATAACTCCATTAAGACCAAAAGGTCAAATCATTCAAAATATCTCAAATATTCAACATCAACGTGCTTATAACGTACACTTTCTCATAAAAACACAATTTTCAATGGGGATTCATGACCCAAATATCAAAATCATGATAAATATAGTGCAAGATTTATGCTTTATATCTCCACATATGTTAATTCATCTTTCAAAATCATAAACATCAAGATTTCATAATAATCATCATAAGATATGGGTTCATGCTTCAAATTTGTAAAAATCAAATAAAAATCATGCCTTTGTAAAGAAAATTACTTTTGGACACAAGAACGAAAGAGAATTCTTATTGAAAAACCTCACATACCTTGAATGATAAACAATAGATCGATACTCATTTTTGAGATGTTGATTGTGCCTTCGAATGATGGTTCTTGGAGTTCTTAAACAAGGAACTTGGAATCTTGAATAAATTTGTAGAATTAATGGTGAACTTTGGAGGATCTGAAAGTTGGATGTAGGAGCTTAGGATTTTCTATTTGAGGGAATTTGATGAAATATAACATATAATGCTTCTAATAGGCTTTAATATAGGGTTTGGACCCATTTTGGGTGAGGGTGAATGACCAAACACCCCTAAAAATCAAATAATTGTCGAATCTATCCTTTGGTGGACTGTTTTGATAGTTTGAAGTAGATCAACCATAATATTTTACTCTGTTATCCAGATTGGATGAAACCAATTTCATTAGAAAGAGGACTCTCATATCTTTCCATTGATGTATAGTATCTCACCTAGGTCATTGTGCACAAGGAGTTATAATCATTTGAAGTTGATGCAAAAATTTATTTTTGATAGGCTGAGGTAGATTGACCATAACTTTTTGCTGTGATAGAAAAATTGGATGAAACTAATTTCATTGGAAAGAGGACTCACAGAGATTTTCATTGATATATAATAGATCACCCAGATCATTATGTATAAGGATTTATGATCATTTAAATTTGGAACAAAAATACACCAGGCCTCAGTACTTTTTCCTGCATGTTTTACTATTCACTACTATTCATGGTTCGATTGGACTGTTCATAACTCATCGTTCGGGTGTCGTTTTGGATGATCCACATACCGTTGGAAATCTTATTTGATACTCTACGCAATGGTGAGTCATAATCTAATACATTCCACACAAAAACTTTATAATTCATTCTAGAAGATAGAACCCAACACGTTTAAGCATAAAATTTCAACGAAAAATTTCAAGGGGTATTTGCATGATCAGGTGTTGAGTAGTGAATATGACATGAACCCCATAGATTTTGTGGTTTTTTTGAGATCTGACTATCGTATTTATGTTTCTCAGATCAATGACTTGAATAAGTTGATTTTGCATATGGCTTATAGCTCTAGAATTCCATTCATCCTGACATATCCAAGATGCATAGGGATTTGAGATAGGATTATTGATGGTGTGGTATGAAGAGAGATATAGTAGACTTTGTAGCTTGTTACCTATGTTGTCAATAGGTAAAGGTCGAGCACCAGCAACCAGGTGGTTTAACTCAGAGGTTACCCATTACTAAATAAAAATGGGAATGGATTACCATGAATTTTGTTAGTAGTTTACCTCACACATCCCATGGTTTAGATAGTATTTTAGTCATTATAAATCATTTAAACAAGTCAACATATTTTATTCCTATTCTAATGTCCTTTTTGCTTAGAAACTATCATATATTTATGTTTGAAAGGTAGTCTATTTACATAGGGTGCCCATCTTTATCATTTCAAATTGTAGTTCTATCTTCACTACAAGATTTTGGGGAGCATTTCCGAAAGAGTTGGGCACTCAGGTAGATCTTGGTACAACCTTTCATCTATAGTTAAATGGTCAATTTCAGCAGCCTATTTAGGTTCTTGAGGATATGCTTTGATCTTGCGTTTGTGATTTTGGAGGCCAGTGGGAGAAACCCTTAGCCTTGACATAGATTTTATATAATAATGGATATCACAAAAATATTGAGATAAAACCTTTGAGGCTTTGTATTATAGGAGATTTTGTACTCTTATTAGATGGTTTAAGACTTGTATGGTTATGACCCATAGTGCTTATTTGCTTCTGAAGTTGTTGGATAGAGTTAGTGTGATTCAGTATAGGTTAAGAGTGGCTTAGAGTAGGCAGAAGAGATATGCAGATCGTAGGCTTTGTGCATTGAGGTTTAGAGTTAGTGATTATGTATTCCTCCATATATCTCCCATGAAGGGTGTAATGAGGTTTTTAAGGATGGGCTAGCTCAACCTAGATATATTGAAACTTTTGATATTCTTTGTGCAATTGGTGAGGTGTCTTGTGAGTTAGATCTATGTCTACATTTTGTCATTGTTCATCTAGCTTTCCATGATTCTACATTGCGGGGATATATTCCTACTCCATCTCATGTGCTTAGATAGGACTCAATTCAGTTGGACGAGCATTTGACTTTTCTAGAGGAGATTGTGCTCATTTTGGCTTGTGATGTAAGACGGTTATGCAGTAGGGAGATTTCTGTAATTAAGGTTGAATGGAGGCACCTCTAAGTAGAGGAGGTTAGTTGGGAGATCGAGAGCGAGATACACACCCAGTATTCTTACCTATTTGAGACTTTAGGTATATCCTAATCCATAACTTTTTGGGATGAAAGTTCCTTTAGTAGTAGATATTAGAATGACTCTTCAAGTAATTTTTCATATACCTGCTTCTTTTTTTTATTTTGGAGCATCTCTATTGCCACCCCAAGTCATTTATGACTTGTTCGGACTGAAGTATGATTACTGGGTATTCATTTCATTTTTAGAGTCATTTCTCTAATTAGAAGTTTTTGTTAGTTCCAAATGACCACCCGGTGAAAACTTCAATAAAGTGATATCGTATTAAAATTTGTACTATGACAACAACTTTGGATTCTTGATTTTAGGCTAAAAAGACCTTTGGTTTAGTTTTGAGACACCTAGGGTTATTTTTTCCTATTGGTCGAAAAGAAAATGAAATATAGGTTTGGGACCTATGTTTTGTCGAAATGGACTCAGATGGAAAATCTGAGTACATCATCACATCTATAATATTTTATTTGGTGTGGTTACATAGTTTTTTTTACATAAACAGGATATTGAATGAATCACGAGAGATTGAAAGTAATTTGAAAATTTTTTAAAGTTTTAGTTGTCTTCTCATGCAGCTTCTATTACCAGGGATGGCTGCGATAATGGTGGGGAAATTACATGGCATAAGTTATGATCGTTACTAGATTGTCTACTCTACGGATAGTGTGATCACAGGTCCTAGTCTATGATAGCAAAACCCGAGGACCTAGTACGGGTATAAATAGACCCTAATACCATAATTTTAGACAGTTCTACCCCTTTCTTAAGAGCACAAACCCTAAATATAGACATTAAGTGAGTTTTAGGCTTGTTGGAGGTTGGGAAACTAAATTAAAATTTATTTTCACGATTATCTTATGATTTATGATTAGAATTCACCCTTTTGTTAATGAAATTTCATGGCTTGTTCCTCAAAATACCAAACGATTTAGGGCTTTGATTTTGGCTCAAATTTAGCTTGGTTTTCATGTATTATTAGGGTAATGATTCCTTTAGCTTGATATTGGTGGTTTCAAAAATGTAATCTCCATAAGTCGGACCAACATAAGGTTTTTGAGGTAATTTTTGGACCTGAAGCATAATGGTGCAATATGGGTATCGATATTGTTATATTGATAAGTAGAATATGTTATGATAACTTGGAATCTTGAGAAGGCTTCTTATAAGGGAAAATGGTGGTTTAGTAGTTTTTTTATCCTTCTTCGGTATCGATGTAGGCATGGTTTACACCTTGTTAGACTGATTTATGGCATAGTATGTTTATGATATCTTGTTATATTTGGGATCGGTTTAGGTGTTGGATTAATGAAATGTAGGACTTGGTTTAGTTGGACCATTTATGATAAACTGAAACTGTAGAGTTGAATGACTTGGCTTATACCTTATCCTTACGATAATTGGACTTCATTACTAATGGTTAACTTAAAAATACCTTAGTTTTCTCTAAATTATTTAAAATGCTATAGTTAATCATACTTGGGGTAAGTTTGGACGTAGTTTCTTCCCTAAATAAATATTGTCTTAGTTTCTATTAGACTTAGTTAAAGTTCTTGAGAAGAATCTCTACCTTTGGACTAATTGTGGCTTGCTACCCAACCAAGAGTGGATTTAGATACATTAGCCTAGTCTGTGGTAAAATTTGTCTTAGAATGTATTTCGAGGATTTAAAAGTGGGCTCTTTGACCCATCTTATGTCAATATTGATGATTAGTTCTGTAGATACCCTTATACATTTGTGGAATACCTAGAGAATGCCCTTTAAGGAAATATTGAGTAATCTTAGCACGTGATCATTTTGTTGATAGTGGTATTAAAGTAATGCTCATGAACTAGTCTATTGGATTGTCGATTATGTTATGGTGAGACATTGATCATGCTATAATAAGCAGTTGGTTATTCTATAAATAACCTTTGGGTAAGACCATGATAAACTATTATAAATTCTTTTGAATATGCCTTGATGATGATGAATTTTAAGCTATTACATATGCTATTGAGAAGTTATGTCCTATGATATTGCTTATGATTATAGCCATGCAAAGAAATTATGCTAGTAATCATGGTAGAAAACATCTCTTTTGATTATATTAAAAATTATGTCATGAATTATATTAGAAGTCATGCTTATTGATTATATGGGAGTTATGCTATTAATTATGCTTGAAACTATGTTTCTTGATTTTAAAATCACTTATGCTATTTGTTTTCCATCGACTGTTATGATTTGGCTACCGATTCGAGTCTTGATATTATAATGATATATGTATTGATACCTAAAAAATATGGATAATATTGTGATGATATAGTGATACCCAACAAGGTCGGAGGATAACAATTATGATATTGATACCCGACAGGGCCAGAAGATGATTATGATGATAGCGATACCTGACAAGGCCGGAGGATAATTTGATAATAGTAATACCCGGAAAGGCAGGATGGTGATTATGATTATATTGATACTCAAAAGGGCCGAAGGATATTATGATGACATATTGCTACCCGACAAGGCCGGAGGTTGGTTATATTGATGTGCCTATGTGTATATCTATTGATTTGAGTCCATCTATGCCTTATGTATGGCTATTATACATTTATATGCATATGCAAGTTTGGTATGATGTTGATATTTGGGATGTCGGACATAAACCAAATGTTTTAAATATGTTAATTAGTGGACTTGTGAGGATTGGTGATAATTGTGGATTAGTGATAAACGATTATAATGTGGTATAGTTGATGCTTAGTGATGAATTAGGATTAGTGATGGATATTGTTTAAGTGAATTATCATAACTAGTTCATATTCAAGGATTAGTTGGTAAAGGATTATTAGTTAATAAATAATGTTAGTTGATAAATCATTGTTGTCTAATGAATGAAGATTAGAGGATATATGGTGAATAGTTGCTAAATAATGACTAGTAATCAAGTGAAGTAGTTAATCAGAGATAGTTAGCTACAAAATTGTAATGCACCGCATTTTTGAGCTAGAAAGTAAACGTCATTCCTATGTGTGTAAGCTCTTATTCCACGGTTTATATTAAAATTCATGTGTCAAGATCTTTCTCCTAGTGTATGAAGTAATTATGAGGTGAAAATTATTCATTAAAATCACTTAGAGAAAAGTTGAGCAAAGAATCTTTCATTAATCCAACGTTGGATATTCGATTCTGCAATAGTCTACTTGGAACGTATATAACTTTTGATACACATAGAATTTTTTTCAGCTCAAGACCCACCAAATTGTAGATAATTGAATTAGCTTTCTAGCGATACCAATTTCTTCTTAATCTAATAGCTGAGTAGAAAGTTATTACATTTTTTGCATGAGGGAATAAGCCGATGCAATTTCAACGCAATGCGTTGCTCATCCAATGTTGTATCTGATGTGAACTGAAGCTATTTTAAGCGTTATTTCAATTCCTTAAGGATCTAGGGGCACTTTAGTCATATTCCCTAGCCCAAATTCCATCCCTAAATATCCTTAAATCATATTATGTCCATTCATAATGTTTCAACTCTCAAAATTCTCCAGTTCATCTCTCAAGAACACAATAGAAAAACAACTAGGGTTTGAGCACTCAAGCTTAAAGGTCAAATCTTTTAAAAATTTCTTCGCGATTCTTTGTAATTAAGCTATGTAGGGTTTTCCTAATCTCATGTGCATGATTTTGATACGAATTTAAACAAGTTTTTAATAATTACTTAAGTATGTATGCGATTATAAATGTGGTTTCATTTTTAACACAAAAAACATGCATTGTGATATGGTTTTGAGAAGAATATTGAAAGAACATGGGGTTATTTTCTTATAAATCTTGATTGTTGAATTTATGGACATGTGATTTGAATGTTGAAATATGTTATGAACATGAGTTGTGAATGTTTCAATCCCAATGATGATGTTTATATACCCCATGTGATACTAATGTTAAACTATTGAGAGCATGAGTTTTAAAAGCCCTTCTTATCATGAAAATTGTGTTTAGTTAATGTTGTGATACATTATAAATGGTGAAATTTCTTGACTATTTTCGTGTTGGGAATCAATATGTATGTCCTGAAAGAATTGAGTTCTTTGGTATCATATAAATAAATAGAATGATAAGGGCTGTGGAATAATGTGACATAAACAACTTTCAAGCCGGGGCATGATGATACTCCTTTGTTAATTTCCCTTAAGAGAACAAGAAAAGAATGCTATGAGTGAGGTGCCTATTTTTCTATAACAGATGTTGAAACTGGGTTAGTGCGAGTTAGGTGGTTACCCGAAGAAAGCACGAGTCAGAAGACTCTATACTGGAAACCATGTTTTGAAGACACGAGACATTGGTACCCTTCTATGTGATCCTGTGCGCTGAATATTATTTCCTTTCAATTTGGGACTATGGTTAGGAGCCCTGCTTTGTGATCTTGTGCCTAACCACGACATGTGTCATACCAATTTGGAGCCCTGCTTTGTGATCTTGTGCCTAACCACGACATGTGTCATACCAATTTGGGACTATGGTTTATAGCCCTACTTTGTGATCGTGTGCCCAACCACGACATGTTATTCTGATTATGGTTTTGGCACCATGCTTTGAGATCTTATGTGCCGTCACCTCACTGCTAAACTGTAGCTTGTCAGATAGAAGTGTGAAGTGGTGAGCCTCCCTCACTTCAGAAGGCCATTCTTATAGTATTATTACTTCATTGTAGTATAGGTCCAACTGGAGGCCTTGTCCCCATTTTAAGTAAGATGTTGACTTTGATGCATTATAGATTTCGCAGACTGATGGTAGATATTCTTAGAAGTTTATGTAATTTTATTTTTTGATTATTAAGTTGAATTATTACATTGACCATATGTTCATATGCTGAAACTTCTGCATCTCTTTACACTGCTTGAATGATCTGTATGATTTCCAGAAAGAAAAAAGGGCTCGGACCAGTATGTTTCAGGATGACCATCGCGGCTAGGGCCTGGTTCGGGTCATGACATAAATGGTGACTAATGAATAATGATGATGAGATTCCTAGACCTTGATATATTATGGAATGTAGGTACATTGCCAAATATTATTAAATTGCGAAATTTGGGTAAATGACCAATTGATTGTAATAATAGAATTATGGTTAAATGACTATGAAGGTTAGCTCAATATTGGTTGATTTCATTATTCTATCAATGAGTGTACTGTCCATACATATGGGAGTCTATGATTAGTTTTCTACTTTTTGTAACAATTGGTGGATGGGAGCCAATTTTATAGTTTGTGATTACTTGTTTTGATGCCTTGTGATGCGTTAGTATTTTGATTATTTACTTATATTCTGCAGTGATGTTGGAATGTGTTGATGCCTTGTGTTATATTTCTATGTTGGTTAAATAACTTATTCTGTTCAACAACATTGGAAATGATTCAAGTTTGTTTTTGTACCTTGACTTAGTTATCATATCATGCATTTTACCATAGTTATCTCATATTTTAGCTCTGTTGACTGATGATACCTATAGATTACCCTTTGTTTTTATACTCATACTACACTTTTGTACCTTTTTAGTGCAAATCTGAGTATTAGTGGCTGTCATTGATCGATGTTTGTGAGGTGATTGCTTTTTGGAGATAGGGTAAGCTCTTGGAGCTTGAGTCACCCATTTTCCTCAATCTTTATATTCAGTATTTTGTTTTGCAACCGATGTTATTACTATGCTAAACATTTAAAGTTGTATTATTTTCATTAGATTTTCTTGTACTAGCTCTACCAGTTCTTGGAATGGTATCTTGTATTGACTGATTTATCTAGAACATTTTTCTTATTTATAAACGGTGTTCTTGAATTTCACCTACGATAGGCATTTCCTACTGAATTAACTCATTGTGTTAGCTTTGAGTTATGGTTTGTCTTAGATACTATTTAGATTTTGTAGGTGCCATCATGACTCTTAATTTAGGTGGTGATATATACCAGGTGTAGGCCACTTCTTGAAATTTATAGGCAACCAAATCAAGACTTTTACTAGAAGTGACACCCATGATCTCGGTCAGTTTCTGAACACTGTCGAGAAACTCCTATGGTTTCTTTTCATATTTACACTCAAGAATGCTAGAAAAATCATTTTAGTAAGTCCCAAATTCAGGTAGTTGTCATAGTCATCACTGGGTTTGTTGGGGCAATAACATGTTAATTATTATGGGTAGTCATAGATTTGGCTAATGTTGAGAAAGCAGCCCTAAACTAAGCATGAGAGACCAGCTCATTCATTAGGTTTTCAGCAACTGGCAACGGAGCTTATTGGTTCCCATTTCTGTTTTTGTTGGTTCTCTAGGGAGGGATTTCTACAAATGAATAAAGGAAGATTTAGAAAAAGAATTCTAATAGAGTTCACACTCTATCTCACGACATGAATCATGAAAGAAACAAGACTTTCCTAAAATGTTTCACAACAAGACTTTCCTAAAATGTTTCACAACCTTTCGCCCATAATACTGGTGCGCTTCACTCCCATGAATAAGACTGTACTTAACACAAATTTTGAACACCGTAGGAAACATTAAACTTGCTGCTCTAATTCCACATTTCCATGACCCAAGACTACCCCCTAGTCGTACTATGGTGCTTAGACTTAAAAGTGACCCCAAGGTAACCCATGGTCTGGCATAACTATAAGAACACTAAAAATTAAAAAAAAATTGGGTAGAAGCTAAACTAAAATAACTAATGGAAATGATAATAATTTAAAACTTAATATCGACAAAAACTGTAAATAGAATTGTCTGACGCCAATCATACAGAAAATCTAAATATTTGAAAGTGTCTAAAAAATAATGAGTTATTTGGACAAACCCTAAATTAACTCTAGCATGCTAAAACTGAAAGTAGACTAAAAGAATATAAATAATTAATAGCTAGCCTTTACATGATGCGGAGTTACCAATGACTACTGCTAAGTGGTACAAGAACATGCTGAGAGTGATCAGAGTACTATGAGTTCTAACCTATTTTATTAGATAATATAGTGTAGGATGTATGGAATCAGTACTTTAAATATACTGAGTATGCCAGATGAGAAAACTAACTAAATATAAGTTTAAAATACATGTATGGAACATGGTAAACTAGATGCAAGACCAAGTATTATTATGTACTTAATCAAAATTGTATATTTGATCAGCTGAATAAAAGGTCATTAAAATTTGAATTGAACATAAATTGAAGCATTAATTAAGGACTTTGGGAGAAGACACTAACTGAAATATCCCAATCTGAGAAACTTAGGGTCCAACCTGTAAACCCAGTTAGAAGGTTGTCAGTACCTTGCCAAGGGCACTAACACTAGTTTGCATGGATCTACTAAACTGATATCTCAAAAGACTGTGGTGTATGTCCTAACTGGTGGAGGACTCATTATACCTTAGGGTAGCTCCGTAGTTCTGGAACCTAGGGACTTTTTCTAAAGGTCTCAATCCTAATTAATGTGTGACCCTTCATCCTTGCATTCAATCGGTGCTAAGTACTGCTCCAAACTGAAAGTCTGTAAAAACTGATGTATATTCTTAAAATAGTCATATTGTTGAAAATAGAAACATATGAATACTCTTAAGTTCTCAAAACATGTAAATTGGAATATATATGAAATCCTAGGTATCGGGTGTTCATAACCCACTAACTTTGACTAATGAAACTAAACATGATAATGTTAAAAGCTGATCATAATAGGAAAATTCATAATTTAAGTATAAACTCAATTATTTAAAATATAGGGGAAATTATAATTCAGAGCATAAGAATATGTTACTCATAAGGGAAAACAGGTACTCATGATTCAATTACAAGAACAATTGAAGAAATTGAGAAAAATTCATATTTGACCTGGAACCCAACTTTATTTACACTTGAGGATTGAGAATTATTTGAGAATTAATGAGTGGAAGGAAACCAATGATTAAATCTCACATTCATGGAGATGGAACCTTTGGAGAAATCCTTCAAATTTTAACCTGAGATTTAGAAACGCAAACTTGGCTTTGGGGATAGAGGAAATTTTCTCTTTTTGCTAAGTGTCAAATAATTTTGAGTTTATGAGGTGTTAGGGTAATATTAACCCCTAATAACTTGTCTTAGAGTACCCATACAAAATGGGTTTGGGGTTAAAAGAATGGTAAAACACTACAAAACCTATTTTAAATCATGCAGGAAAAAGTTGACTGCCTTGAGGCTTTCTTAAGTCCATACAATGAGTTCACTTATATGCTTACTTTGTGTGATTCTTCTTTCATAAATCCATCTGGCATTTCCATGTAAACTTCCTCAACTAGATTTCCTTTATTATGGAGTTTCATATGTTTAAGATGAGCTTAATTCATGCCTTTCCTTAGTAATTCAAATTCAATCCATGTCCTAACCCATGATGACTAGGCACAATTTTTTGTACATATTATAATTAAGGGATCTTTGGTATTTTCCTACCAATACACTATTCACCATCACTTAAGAACATATAAAGGAACCTTTTAACATCAGTTATAAAAATCAATCACTACTTTCTCCTCTCTAAATCCTAAGTCAAGAGAAAAGTAGGATTACATAGAATTCAATCTTCAAGAATCAAATTCCAGATTCCTTCTAAACTCTTGTGTGTTTAAAGCATGTCTCTCATCCCTAACTTTAATTTTATACTATGGCATATGTTTTGATAATTGTTCATGCGATTTTATTATGAAATTGAAATTGGTTTGAGGGCTTTTGGTTGTTTACTATTGGAATTATTTTCCCGTGCTTTGACTATGTCATTCATGCATTGATAAATGGTTTTTCGTATTGAATTGGTGCACTCTTGTGTTAATTTTAATGGGGAACATGGGTTCCCCTAATTGATGGATTTTGGATTGGAAATTGGTATTAACCTCAACCCATATTTCATAACATTGGTTTTAAATATGGATCTTGCATGGTTTAACCCACTTTTCAAACTATTGCATTACATTAATGGACAAACGAATAAAAATAGATTTGAAATGCCCTAGTTTCCATGGTATTAGATTTTAAAATGGAACTTTGGATTCAAATTGGTTAATTGGATTGGAAGGGCATTATAGGATTAGTTTGCAAGCATAATTGGTATGACGATACTAATTGGTAATGCCTTAATAGATTACTCCTTGGTTAAACATTGGGATTATGCATAAATGGTATAATTTTGTAAAGCCCCAAGAACATATCCCAAGACGTCACATTGTGCTTAAGGCCACACGTGGCCCCAAGCAAACCCTCTAAGCCTGTCATCACTTTCAGAACTCACCATAATGCTAATCATGCTAAAATAGCGAAGAATAATCATATAATAAACTTGAACATACATAATTATAAAGAAATACTGTCTTGTACAAACAAAATATTAAAATTTCTATACACACTAGTATACTAGTCTGACAAAAGCCTCTACTATATAAGACTGAGGAGCCATTGGGGCAGATCCCCAACTGACTCATACTGAACTGAAAAGAAACATCCATCTACTAACAAGGGGAAATCAGGGACATAGTTCCTCGAACCATGAGGACTCACCAACTGCAGAAATGTAGATAAAGGTACTGAAAAATCACTGTTGCTGCTGAGACTAAGCACCCAAACCTACATCACGAGGAAATATATAACATAGAAGAGTATGGGAGGCAGTACTTGGGAATGTAGTAATTATGTGGGGGTGTATGCAACATTATAAACATTATCATAAATATATAAGTAAATCATGCATGCTATCAATAATGACTCGCTTCGCTTGAATTAGCTGAAATATATTCCTTGTAAATGATCAATAGTAATACAAGCATTGTAAATATCATAAATCATTATACTCAACTCAAACTCTTTAACTCAAGAAATAGAGTAACTTGGTGACTCCAGAAATGTAAACTCTTACGGACTTGGGAGTTTCATATAACCGACATAAACCATGTGAGCTTACATGGAGTCCCAATGTCTTGCCCACGTTGGGGAGAGCTGTTCTATCCTTGCCATCGAAGTAGAACCTTAACTTTAGTGATCACTATCTTTGACTTTTTCCCTTAATCTTTATCCTACGGTGGCACGTAGTTCTAGGGAAGTAGGATTCGCTGAACACAACTTCCCTCTCAGTGCTAAAACTACTCCCAAACTCAAGCTCAGAACACGTTAGGAAATCCACCTTAATCAACTCAAGGGTCTACCATAGAGACTAAAATCATAAATATATCTTATTAGTAAATCATAAATAATTTGTAGATTCCTAACTCGACTCAACATAAAACAATCTTTCTCAACATCAAGTGGACTTACTTATTAACTCATATCAATTGTCAAAACTTCAACAAAGCATCACAAGATTTGTTCTTGAATCTTAAACTTAAACGTCAATATATGTATATTAAATAGTCAAGTTCTCATGGAAAAGCTTAATATCATGACTATTATCATTTATCACTTAGAAATCATCAATTCTAATTCATAGGAGAAATATACAATTCATAGCATAAGTTCTTAATTTAGGTAATAAAATAATGAAATAGTCATGTATATCAATCTTGAATAGCTCAATTCTTAAAACTCAATCTTAAATTAATTTGGATATGAACCCACTTTGAACAATCATGAAATTCCAATAGTAAAAATCAATCCTATGGGCACACGAATGAAAGGATATTCTTGTTCAAGCCCCACATACCTTGATTATGATTTTGAGATGAAGAAACTTGAATTGAACTTCTTTTCCCACTTCTTGAGTTAGGGTTCTTGATGTTCTTGACTTGAAAGTTTTGAACCTTGAACTAATTTGTGAAAACTACGGCAAAATTTTGAGATGTTTAGACAAGAATTAGATGGGATTTTGGAGAGAAACCCTAGCTTTTGGATCGAATGGAAGAGGAAAATGAGGATTTTCTCCTTTATTTGTATATATATATAGTGGGTAAGGATGGGTGGAAAGACTAAAATACCCTTGAGAAAATTCTAGAACTTGAGCCCGATTTTTGTCCCCGACGCGATGCGCCATGATCACGGACCTTCACTAGACTTTAACATTTGGGAATCTGCTCAGTGGCAAGATGCGGTGAAGTTTCATTTTCCGTAATGGTCGTGACCTGAAAGGGCACCGTGATGCGGTGGAATTGCATTGGTGCACTAGAATTTGACAATTCTGATATTAAGCCTTGGCGCGATGGGCCAATATCGCGAAGGGTTACTAGAAAAAAATGACAATTGCCATTTTTGCTGTGTCTGGGACGCGCTAAAGTGCCAGGTGGTACACTGTCTCACTAAAATGGCTCTAACTCTTCACCCGAGTGTTGGATTTGGGAGAATTTGGTATCGATTGAAAGCTTATTAAATTCTCCACTTGAAAAAAAGTAGAAATTAGAGAAATACCACATATTTTAAACATCAATAACTTTGGAAATTTTCCCATTCGCTCAAAAAATGTATTTTTTCTTGAGGAACGATCGGGGTATTATATTATCTCCCCCTTGGTAACATTCGTCCCCGAATATTGCTAGTTAGGCCCAAGACCAAAGAGGAAATGGGAAAAATACCTTTTGGGAACAATTTTCTTAATATACTTACTTCACTCTAGAATTTTGAGTACTTCATTGAATGCACGAATTACTGAATGGATATATATAACTGAATATGCTGAATTAGTAGGAAACTGAATTAAAGAAGAATAGCATCTTCGAATTGATTAGGATTCGCAGAGAAGAGATAAGGCTACTTAATTTGCATTTCAACTTCTTCTTCCCAAGTAGCACGCTCAACTGATTGATTTTGCCATAGAACTTTAACCAAGGGAACTTCCTTGTTCCTTAGTCTACGTATTTGATAATCTAGGATCTCAAGCAGAATCTCATAACATGAAAGGTTGTCCCGAATACCAAAGTTTCCTAACGGATCAACCACAACAGAAAATCACCAATGTTCTTCTTTAGCATAGAAATGTGAAAGACAGGGTGTACAACAGATAACTCTGTAGGCTCCTTGATCACATAAGCTGCTTTCCTAACACGATGCAAAACTCTGTAAGGGCCAACATATCGGGGACTAAGCTTCCCTTTCTTTCCAAATTTTTTCACTCCTTTCATGGGAGAAATTTTTAAGTACACCAAATCATCAACTTTAAACTCAAGAGCTCTTCTTCTTACATCTGCATACAACTTTTGACTACCCTGGACTGTCTTCAACCTTTCCCGAACCGGCTTAACTTTCTCCATAGCCTCAAACACAGGATCATATCCCATTATAGTAGCCTCACACACTCTAAACCAACCTATGGGTGCTCTACATCGTCTTTCATATAAGCCCTCAAAAGGAGCCATTCCAATGGTAGCATGAAAACTATTGTTATATGCAAATTCAATCAATGGCAAATATTCATCGCAACTTTCTTTGAAATCAAGAACATATGCCCTCAACGTATCCTCTAAAGTATGGATATTCCTCTCAGCCTGACCATCTGTCTGTGGATGAAAAGTGGAACTATGACGAACTTGGGTGCCAAGACCCTTCTGAACATATCTCCAAAACTAAGAAGTAAATTGAGTACCTCTATTAGAGATGATAGACAATGGAACTCCATGCAAATTGACTAACTCCCGGATGTACAGCTTAGCATAGTCCTCAGTGGTGAAAGATGTATGTACTGGCAGGAGATATGCTAACTTAGTCAACCTTTCTACTACGACCCATGTAGAATTATGATGACAATGAGACAGAGTAAAACCAGTCACAAAATCCATATTCACTTTCTCACCCTACCAAGTAGGAATGCCAAATTCTTGCATCATACTATCGAGTCTCTGGTGCTCTATCTTCACCAGTTGGCAAGTTGCACACTTCTCTAAGAACTTTGCTATATCCTTCTTCATACCATTCCACCAATAAATTTCTCGCCAATCACGGTACATCTTTGTAGCACCGGGATGAATAGAATACCGCACGCCATGTGCTTCATCCATAATCCTCTGTCTTAAGTCATCAACATCAGGAACACATAATCTATTTTAAAGAGTTAATACACCATCTCCCCCATGGGAGAAAACCCCCACCTTTTGGTTTTTAATTGACTCATTCAGTTTGACCAAACGAGAATCCATATCATGCTTCTCCTTCACTTCTGAAACTAGAGAAGATTCAGATCTACTTTGAACCCAAACATTATCCTCTGTTGAATCAAGCAATCAAACACACAACCTAGCCAAACGATGCACTTTGCGGGCTAACTCCTTCTTATCTTCCTTTTTATGCGTTACACTTTGCATGGACGATCTGCTAAGGGCATCTACCACTATATTGGCCTTGCCTGGGTGATACAACATGCTTATGTCACAATGCTTCAACAATTCTAACCATCGTCTCTACTGCAGGTTCAACTCTCTCTGTGTAAACACATACTTAAATCTCTTTTGATCCGTAAAGGCATCAACATGAACACCATACAAGTAGTGTCTCCAGATTTTTATTGCAAAAACCACTACAACTAATTCGAGATCATTGGTCGGGTAATTCTTCTCATGCGGTTTCAACTGCCTGGAGGCATACGCTATAACCTTACCTTTCTGCATCAATACGCCACCCAAACCAGCTCTAGAGTCATCACAATACACCAAAAAATCATCTACACCATTCGAATGGGTCAACACAGAGGCTGAAGTGAGTTGAGTCTTCAACTCCTGAAAACTCTTCTCGCAAGAATCTGACCACTGGAATTTTATTTTATTTTGGGTTAACCGGGTCAAAGGTTTAACAATTGACGAGAAACCTTCTACAAAATCATGGAAGTAGATAGCTAGACCCAAGAAACTCCTAATATCAAATGTACAGTTAGGTCTAGGCCAATTCCTCACAGCTTTAACCTTTAGAGGATCAACATGAATACATTCAGAAGAAATAATATGACCCAGAAAGGCAACTGACCATAGCCAAAATTCATACATTCTAAACTCGACAAATACTTGATGTTCTCTATGGGTTTGCAAGACAATTCAGAGATGATTTACATGGTTGTTCTTACTTCGGGAGTACACAAGAATATCATCTATGAACACAATAACTAACATATCCAAGTATTGTCTAAACACCCGATTCATGATGTCCATAAAAGCTACTAGGGTATTAGTTAGCTCAAAAGACATTACCAGGAACTCAAAAGGACCATAATGGGTGCGAAAAGCCATCTTTGGAATACCCCACTCTCTAACCTTAAGTTGGTGATAACTGGATCTCAAATCTATTTTCGAGAAATAGCTGGCACCTTGTAGCTGATCAAACAGGTCATCAATTCAAGGAAGAGGATATTTATTTTCGATTGTGACCTTGTTGTACTGATGATAGTCAATGCAAATACACAATGAACCATCTTTCTTTTGCACAAAAGAACGGGTGCGCCCCCAGAAGACACACTAGCCTTATGAAAACCTTATCAAGAAGATCATTGTGTTGCTCTTTCAAGTCCTTAAGTTCTACGGGGCCCATACGATACGGATGAATAGAAATAGCCTTGGTATCGAGAAAAAGATCAATCCTGAATTCTATCTCTTTATAGGGAGTTACCCTTGGGGGATCTTCCAAGAAAATATCAAGAAATGCATTGACAATGCTAATAGAGTGAATAGTCGGAGTCTCAAACTTAGTGTCTTTAACTCAAACCAAATGATAGATACAATCCTTGGATATCAATTTCTTGGCTTTAAGGTAGGATATAAAATGACTCTTGGGAGCTACATAATTTTTGGACCACTCAAAAACTGGCTCGTTGGGAAACTAAAACTTGACTATACAGGTACAACAGTCCATAGATGGATAAGAAGAGTGAAGCCAATCCATACCCAAAATATTGTCAAAATCAACCATGTCAAGCGTAATTAAGTCTTGAAACATGACTCTATTAAGGAAAGTGATAGGACACTTCTTATACACTTTCATAGCAACAATAGATTTACCTACTCGTGTAGAAACTAAAAAAGGCTCAGGAAAATTTTTAGCACTGATCTAAAAATTCACAGCCACCAATGAAGTCACATAAGAAAGACTTGACCCAGGGTCCATCAACAAATACACATCAAAATGAAATCCATAGAGCGTACCAATAACAACATCTTATGAATGCTCCTGCTCCTTGCAAGGTGGTATAGCATAAAAGCAATTCTGGCACTAACCGCCAGCAGCACTAGACGAGGCACCTTGAGGAGGAGTAGGACAAGCTACAGGGCTGGAGCACTAGTTTCCTGACTCTGAGGACGAACATTGCGACTCTATTTTCTGGCATACGGGCAATCTCTGAGCCTACGGCCTAACTTACCACAACCAAAGAAACCTCTCTGTTTAGCCATACACTCTCTGAGATGCATCCTACCATACTTAGCACATGGGGGATAGATTGGTATATTACTCACACTGTCTTAAGACCTGGACACAGTAGGTTTATGACCCTATTCCTGTCTGATTCTGGATGCGGGAGCATTAGCTGATGAAGGCACTGGCACAAAAAGATAGCTCCAAAACTTAGGACATATCTCTCCAGAAAGTCTAGTCTAACTATACCCTTACTGGTCTGATCTAACTCTCTTATTCCCTCTCACTCTCTCTCTCCTTTACCCTATCTACTTTAATTTGGTGAGTATGTATCATTAATCTAGAAACATACATGTCCCTATTAAGCATAGAAAATCTACACTCTTTCACAATGTAACCTGACACACCAGCAAAAAAATTACTCATACTGGTTCTAGAATCAGCCATCATACCAGAAGCATACTTAGATAACAAATTAAACTTAAGACAATACTCCTGAGCTATCATGGATCCCTGTTTCAAGTTCATAAATTCTTCTAATTTTGCTTCCCTCATCTCCAAGGGAAAGAATCTGAGTAAGAAGTTATCCTGGAACAACTTCCAAGTCATGGGAACGACATCCTCCCTTTTATTCTTCCTTCACATCTCCACCCAATCATAGGCAACATCTTTCAAGCGATAGGAAGCTAGTTCCACACTCTCTTTCTCTATTACATGCATCATTTGGGATATCTTTTTCACCTTATCAAGATACATCTATGCGACCACACCTATCTTTGAGCCATAAAACTCTGGTGGATTTATCCGCACAAAATAACAAACCCAAGCCATCACTGAATATCTTTCATGTGGAGGTGGAGTTGTGACCTGAGTATTGGCGGTAACTGCCTAGGCTAGTGCCTAAAAAGCTACTCAAAATTCTCCATGGGACACCATCTCACCTAAAAGATCAATATATTAAGGTCATTCATTATTTCTGTGAGCTTTATGAAGAGGCATTGTCTGTCATAAGAAAGCACCAATTAACAACAGAGAAAAATAGTCGTAAGCACAATGGACTTTTGAATGAAGGAAAAATTTTTGCTAAAATGACCCACAGCCTCTTGCTCATAGATGTGGCGCGCTATACATTGATGATTAATACTCTATGTAACATAGCTTGTAAGACTCCGTAGGACTCTTTGAACCTTAGGCTCTGATACCAAGCTTGTAACGCCCCAAGAACCTATCCCAAGATATCACATGGTACTAAGGCGACATGTGAGCTCAAGCTAACCCTCTAAGCCTGTCATCACTTTCAACACTCACTATCAAGCTAATCATGATAAAATAAGGAAGAATAATCATTTCATGATCTTGAACATACTTAATTACGAAAAAATACTAGCCTATACAAACAAAATATTAAAATTTCTGTACATACTGGTACTCGAGTATGACAAAAGCCTCAACTACATAAGACTAAGGAGCCATTGGGATAGATCCCCAACAGACTCATAATGAACTGAAAAGAAACAACCATCTACTAATAAGGAAAAATCAGGGACATAGGTCTTCGAACAATGAGGACTCACCAACTACAGAAATATAGTTAAAGGTACTCAAAGATCACTATCGCTGCTAAGAATAAGCACCCGAACCTACATGATGAGAAAATATAGAACACAAAAGAGTATGGGAATCACTACTTGGAAATGCACTAAGTATGTGGGGGTGTATGCAACATTATAAACATTATCATAAATATATAAGAAAATCATGCATTCTATCAATAATGACTCTCTTCACTTTAATTAGCTAAAATATATTCATTGTAAATCATCAATAGTAGTACAAGGAATGTAACTTTCATAAATCCTTATACTCAACTCAAACTCTTCAACTCAAGACTTAGTGTAACTTAGTGACTCTAAAAACGTAAACTCTTATAGACTTGGGAGTTTCTTATAACCGACATAAACCATGTGAGCTTACATGGAGTCCAATGTCTTACCCACGTTGGGGAGAGTTGTTCTATCCTTGCCATAAGAGTAGAACCTTAACTTTAGTGATCACTATCATGGCCTTTGGTCCTTAATCTTTATCCTATAGTGGCACGTAGTTCTGGAGAAGTAGGATGCGCTGAACCCACCATTCCCGCTCGGTGCTAAATACTATTCCAAAACTCAAGCTCAAAACACATTAAGAAATCCACCTTAATCAACTCAAGGGTCTACCATAGAGACCAAAATCATAAATATATATCATCAGTAAATCATAAATATTTATTTGATTACAAACTCGACTCAACTTAAAAGAATCTTTCTCAACATCAAGTGTACGTTCTTAATAACTCATATCAAATCTCAAAACATCAAGAAAGAATCACAAGATTCGTCCTTGACTCTTAAACTCAAACGTCAATATATATATATTCAATAATCAACGTCTCATGGAAAAGCTTATAATCATGAGCTTATCATTTATCACTTGAAAATCAGCAATTCTAATTCATAGTAGCAATACAGAATTCATAGAATAAGTTATCGATTTAGGAAATAAAACAATAAAATAGTCATGTATATCAATCTTGAATATTTCAATTCCAAAAACTCAATCATAAAGTAATTTTGGTATAAACCCACTATGCACAATCATGAAATTCAATAGTAAAAATCAATTCTTTCCGCACAAGAATGAACAGATATTCTTGTTCAAGCCTCACATGCCTTGATTATGATTTTGAGATGAAGAAACTTGATTGGAACATTTTTTCCACTTCTTGAGTTAGGGTTCTTGATGTTCTTGACTTGGAAATTTTTAATCTTGAACTAATTTGTGAAAACTACTGATAAATTTTGAGATGTTTAGACAAGAATTGGATGGGATTTTGGAGAGAAACCCTAGCTATTGGATGGAATGGAAGAGAAAAATGAGGAACTTATCCTCTATTTATATATATAGTGGGTAAGAACGGGTGGATAGACCAAAATACCCTTGAACAAATTCTAGTAGTAGAGCCCAATTTTTAACCCTGGTATGACGCACCATGATCATAGACCTTTACTGGATTTTGAAAATTAGGAACTCGCTCAGTGGCGTGACGCGGTGAAGTTGTATTTGCCACCATGGTCGTGACCCGGAAGGGCACTGTGATGCAGTGGAATTGCATTGGTGCACTAGAATTTGACAATTTTGATATTGAGCCTTAGCACGATGCGCCAATATCGCGAAGGCTCACTTCAAAATGACAATTGTCATTTTTGCTGTCTCTGCGATGCGCTAAAGTGCCAGGTGGCACACTGTCTCACTAAAATATCTCTAACTCTTCACCCGAGTGTCGGATTTGGGCGAATTTGATATCAATGGACAGCTTATTCAATTCTCCACATGAAATAAAATTAGAAATTAGAGAAATACAATATTTTTTAAACATAAATCCCTTTGGAAGTCTTCTTATTTGCTCAAAAGATGGATTTAGGCTTAAGGAACGATTGGGGTATTACAAATTTAGGCTTAAATGGAGATGTATATATAATTGTTAATTTGGACATCCTAGGAGGAATAGTACTCGTAACCATATTTTCCAGTGTAAGAGTCGATAAGACTATGTGCTTGGTCCATACATTAAATATTTTATGATGGCTGAAGTCTGTGTGTCTTAGGCTATCCTTTGGAGTTCCTCGGTTCATGTTGCTAACACATGCAAGGGCCCTTTCAGAAGGTAGATTTGAACCCGTATAGCGCATGGGTTCCCTTAGAATAGATAGAGCTATACAATCTAGGTTAATTGTTTTAAACTCTCATGTTAATCACTCTTTGTCCTATCTCGGCATCTTATATCTATATAAATATATAATATGTGCATGTGTTTTAACTGATTTTGAACATCATATTAGTTTATTGATTTCCCTGAGTTTCATGCCAGCGTTTATCCCACTGACTATCCCTAGATGCTGCATCATTTCATGATATAGGGTCTTAGAGTTTTTCTGTTATTATTGTGTAGCATTAGGTGGTGTGTATATCTATTGAGTTGTTATAAAGTTGTGAGCCTTCATCCTAGAAAGGTTTACCATTTCATTAGGTTTCTCTTTAGCTTTTGGAAATTATGGCCTCTCTTTTTCATGGTCAGAGGGGAATGTCCCGTCCTAGTTTCTAAGGTAGTAGCATCACAGGGTCAGCTTCCAAATAATATAAGTTAGAACTGGAAGAAAAAGTTAATTATCTAGATTATCAGATGGTGGGTTTCTGAGCCCAAGGGAAAGGAAACCAATGTTGGAACTATTATTATATATATAAAGATCATAGCACAGAATGAGATAGTAACGAGAGGAAGAAAGATGACAATACAGAGAAGAGAGATAGGTATTTTCTACTTTATAGAAATTATGCAGAATATAGAATAGATGAGACGATGGTTAAACTGGTGAAGGGTCAAGAATATCATGAGACCAGCCTTAAGGAGATTAAGGCTTATATTTCAAGGTTGACCCAGAAGGTCGAGTAACATTCCACTGCTATCAAGCAATTAGAGCACTATTTTGGGCATATGTCAGCAACTCTAAGCCAGAGGATATCAGGTACCCTCCTGAGAAACATAGTGAAAAATCTGAGAAATTATGGTTATGTACTTACTATTACCATGAGGAGTGGTATTAGTACTATGGATCCTCTACTGCATGCTATAGAATTTATTGATGATTAGACACCTACTACTGAGTTTTAGAAAGGAATAGGTGATAAAGGTAGAGTTGCTGAAGATAAATGTAAGGGTTCGATCATTGTGCCAGAACTAAGTTAGATCCCGATACCACCCCCACTTTTTCCTCAATGATTAAAAAATAAGGAAGGTAAGTTTAATCTATTTATTGAGATACTGAGAGAATTGAGCTTGAACATATTGCTTCTTAAGGCATAAGAGAAGATTCCTGGATATTCCAGGTTCATGAAAAAGTTGTTCACAAGAAAGGTGTGACTTTTGAGGATGTTGATGATGTGCGCCATTGTTGTGCAATCATAACTAGGTCCTTGGGGCAGAAAAAGGGTGACCCTGGAGCATTCACTATACCATGCACTATTGGATCATCCCGATTTACTCGAGCCTTGTGTAATTTAAGGGCCACCATTAATTTTCTCTTATGAGCCGTACTCAATCAATTGGGCTTGAAACCTTTAGAATCGACTTTGATGTGGCTGTTGATGGTTGACTGCATAATGAAGAAGCCTATAGAAATCTCATTTAATGTGATCATAAGGGTGGATAACTTCATCTTTCTAACTAACTTTTTCATCTTGGACAGTGAGGTTCACACAGAGATGCCTATTATTTTGGAAAGACCATTTATAGCCATAGGAAGAGCATTGGATGATATGGAAAATGGTGAGCTGAAATTTAGATTCAACGGTAAGGAGATGATATTTAACATCCAAAATTCAAGAAGCAGCAAACAGACATGAGGGTAGTGTCGGTGATTGATTGTATTGTTGTCCTAGGAGGATATTCCTGTAGGTATCTTGATGAATTCTGAGTTTTCAAGATACTTATGTCATGACGTGATGTTAAATCAAGCACTACATAGGAGCCAACCCATGGGCTTGTTGGTGAATTCTGAGTAACGATCATAGCCACGTCGTTCCATGACTTATGTCAAGCGTTGAGTGGGAACCAATCCAATATATTTTAGTTTTTACATTGTTGTTGTTTTTGTCTTTTTGTAGGTTTTTAGCTTTAGAGCTTACTTGGAATATCATAAAAATTGATATATTCATCTATTTCTAGGTAAGTGGACTGTGTGGTTAGCCCATCATGGTCACATGTCCCATATGGTAAGTTGATTAATAAGTCAAAAAGTTGAAATTTTGAGGAAGAAAAATGGTAAGTTAAGAACTCTGACATTAGATTTTACTTTTGGGACCTAAAACATAGGTTACGGGACCAAAAGTATCTAGAAAAATATCAAAACACAGAGTCCAGGTTGCAAAAAAGTGGGCCCAAAATTTTGTCCCCATATAGCACCCAGCACTTACAAGCCACAGATACTACCATTGCCTACGGCCCGACCGAGGGTTTAGGGCACGGGTACGTGCCGCAGGTAGGTCAACTTTTTATCCCACTTTTTATTTAAAATTTCTGGCCCACCAACATTTAAATATGACCTAAAGCAGCCCCCCACCTATATAAAAATATTCTTACCCTCATTCTAACTCATTTTAATCTTTAAAACATCACTTTTCTCTTTGAACTCAAACTTCCCACTAAAAATATAAACCAACCTCACACATAATTAAAGGCTAAATTGACAGTTTTTTAAGATACCAACTTGTCTCAACACACTAAAAATAAGTTTTAACCTTTCTATTTCTCGAGTTCATCATTATTATCTTCCGGATCTTAATATGAATGGTAACTTTCCTATCTTCTAATGGTTATATATTGGTCTATCTATTGTTTAAACATGTTGATATGTGTATTAAATTGCAAAATATATAGAAACTATCATACTTGTATGTGGGATCCTTGAAGGAGACTAAAATCATAATGTAGGGCCTTCTTTTGAACTAAAATTCTAAGATTAAGCACTAATCGAAAGTGGAACTTGAATAAATATAGTATAACCATGGTTTTAGCGTGTTTGTTAGCTTTGAAATTCAAGATAATTGATTAGTGTGTATACATTGGACTGGTTGGTATTTGAAATTGGTTATAGGGATGTGAAAATTGAGGAAAACTATGAATTTTTCAAATTTTGATATTTTCTTCAACTTTTACTATCCCTCACTTTTGTTGGAAACTGATAATTGGTTTTTCAGGTACATATAGCACCTAAAGTATTAAAAAAAATAAAGGTCAATACTTCGAGGAGATAGGTATAGTCTCCCAAGCCTAGAAGATCAGTGGAGGAGCAATCGAGGTAGTGACGTAGAGTGTGTCGTTGGGGTGATGTGTAGAGTCATGAGAGGACAAACTCACCAGGCTACTTAATCAGTTGGATCTTAGAAGATGATAAATTCCTTACAGATATCACCCCTACATACTCCTATACCTGATAATAAGGAGGAAGAGATAGAATTCGATATTACCCTACAGGATGTTGCTCACGATGCCCAGTCTGAGGAGCAGTCCCAAGAATAATCTGATAAGGTTGAGCAGGAGTAGTTAACTATGGTGCCCGAGTTAGAGGACTGTACCCTCACTCATGTACAGTAGAAAGAGGTGCCCCAGTCTTATGAGGGCTTCAAGCAACCTTCCCACAGTACTTAAGAGCAGCAAAGTCTTGCACCCATATATTCTGTAGATGCACCTCCTGAGGAGGGACATCTGAGGAGGTATATAGAAGAGATGGGGATTATATTTGATATTTACAATCATGTGTGGAAGTTAGGTAGGCCTATGATATGTATTTCTGAGGAGTATCGGATTAACATATCACGACTAGAGTGAGTACAATGGCTATAAGAAACGTTTGACAGATATCAGCTAGAGTGGATGCCTAAACCACTCGGTTCCTATAGTCAGACTATGGTATGGGAGTTTTATGAATCCTATAGAGCTATCGCAGTCCTTCCTATGTGCCATCATCCAGTCTTTATCCGATATACATAACTGTTATAACTTGAACACACACTTGTTAGAGAGGTTAAAGGTTACATATCGACAGAGTTATATTCGGCCTAGATAATATCACTACTGCATCTATAGCTGAGTGCGACCATAGACTGAGGATCTCATGGGATTAAAATATCATACAGGATACTAAGAACCGACTATAGAGGGTTGAGATGGCTAGGTAGATAACCAGTTATATTTCACCACTAGGTGTTGCGAACCCATGGATTAAGGGCTAGGTTGTGATCAAGAAGGGTCTCTTGACATTGGAGGACAAGTTTTGGTGGTTGCTAAATTGATACCAATTGATACACACTGCTTTGGATAAAACATTAACGTAGAAGAGAGTAGCACTAGATTACTATCTGATGGCTAAGTATGATATTAATTTTGTTGCTATTCTAAGACATGAGTGTCTTGAAAGAGCCATTGTTGACCTGACTAATTTTCCATTTCCTTGCATAATACAGAGGCTATGTGATGAGACCAAAGTTTATGAGTAACTAGGTATTGAAGAGATACATGTGTTCGGGACTACATAGAGGTGACCATGCATAGTCTAGCACTTTCAGTCACTTTTAGAAGATCGATACAGCGGGTAGCAGTACCATAGGCCCAGTCTGAGGGTCCGATAATTTCCACAAAGTCTATTGAGGCACATACAGATAATGCAGGTATTTGTATTGTCATAGAGATAAGAGAGTAGAGAGATGCTCCAAATTTGAGTACATGAGGCGAGGGGATACAGGTTACTTTTTCTTCAGCCCTAGCTTTGACATCAGAGTCATTTGTCACATCTATATATCCTGATCACCCATCCACTATAGCTTCCTCAATAGGTATGATTACTATATCTAGTGAGATTTTATAGAGCATAGTGGATAGCCAACCCATAATTGTTTAACTAAAGGTGGTCGAGACCAAGATGACTACCCTCTTTAGGCAAAAAAAATTAGGGGTTAAGACCAACTTTGAGTAGATCGAGGTTACATGGAAGGTTGCTCAGTGAGTGACACTATCAGAATTATATGTTGATTTTCAAACACGAATCGATGAGCTGGATATACGAGTTTTATTATGATATATAGAAACAGGTGTGCTAGATTTTATTTAGCTAAAAGAGGATATTTATATCTTATTAGCAGAGGTACGCTCTCTTGCAGAGAGTTGTGTAGCAGCTACTCCCTCAATTATACTCCTTGTGGTCTAGATATCATCTTCTTATGTGTCGGGATACTTTGATTTTTTCACGAAGGATGAGGAGAAGGTCCTAGTAGTTGGGACAAAGAAAGGTCACTAAGAAGATTTGAAGGATCATGATATGATAGTGGAGCAGGCCGTGAAAATAAACAGGAATAATTCTTTAGAGACTACATTTATTGACAAGCATAGGCTTGCATCTATAGCATAGAGTGTATCCACTAGTATTGAATCACCGCCATCGTCTCTGCCAGTTTATATGCCCCCACTTGGAATGCTCCTAACTAGGGTGCCTAGTGCATCCCATGTATGTTCTTACTTCCGTATATTTTGCTTTATTTTAATGCATTGAGGATAGCGCAAAATTTTTTAGTTGGGGGTGGGCATACCATGCCACTATGGATTTTTGTTGTCATGCTTCTAGTCATGTCAAACTCTATATGGTTATAGAACTTGAATCTCTTGATTAATTATGTGTTGTATTGTGATTTTTATTCATATTATGTTGTTTTCGTAAAATTAGGATATTTTTAAGTATTTAGGGTAGTAGTCATAATTTGACTGATTTTTGATACCCCTAAAAAAATTTGTATTTTAGAATTATGTTGATTTATATATGTGTGAACATTGTGGATCTTATTATTGCATTTGTATTGGGGACATGATATCCATTTTCTTACAATTACATGAATTGGATAGGTAGGAGTTTGTGATATTAACTCTGTAATATATGTGAGTGAGATACTACCTAGTTACCTTTGAATGTTGAATTCAAAATTTACCTGGTTAGTCTTGCCTAGGTTGAAGGATAGTTAGTTAGGAAAGGATAATTGGACTTTTATTATTATAGTCCACTTGTAGCGTAGATGACCTTCCATATCTGCATGATATCCCTTGATCCTTGCTTTGAGACTTATAAGTTTATTTTTCTTGTTTTCATTATTCACCTTCCCATTTATATTACAATTATTTTGTCCTAGGTCTTTCTTGGATATTGTGCTCCTCAACATAAGAGAAATGCGTAAGTTGAAGGTGACTATCATAGGGGTGCATAGCTTAAACTAGATATGAAAATGGGTAAAGTAAGAAAAACTTAGTAGGGCTGGGAGTGGTAGAAAAACAAGAAAATAAAATAAAAGAGAAAAAGAAAACAAAAGAATGTGAAAAAAGCAAAAAAGAAAGAATAAAAGACCGCAACCAACCTGAATATGCATCAAAAATAAAAGGGAGAAATATAGGAGGAGTAAAAGTAAATTGGCTAGTAAGTGAAACGCAAAAGTTAGTTAAGTGCCAAGGAGGATTAGTCACTTTATATGTCCATATATATCATACCAACCCCCGAGCATATATTTCAAGTTGAGAAAATTCCTATAGTGATCCTAACTTAACTATATGAAGGCTAAGGTTCAAAAAATAAAGGCAAGCCTATGGTATTTGACATGCATTGACTGGAACTTCTTTTTTCATTGTGAGTTTATCTTGATCGTCCCTGTATTGGCATGAATTATTTCATCTGAGTGAGTGGGCATCTTTGTTGTGAGGACACTTGAGTTATGTTGCTATCTATTTGCTTCTCTGGTTAGTTTAATTTATACATATGAGGGGTTGTCTATTGCTAATGTAATTGTCATACCTTGATCCCATTTGGTCATATTGTTGTGCTGCATGTTCATATACATTTTGTTTTCAAAAGAGATATAGGAGGGGATGTCGTGATTTGAACTAAATATGATGACTGACTACCTTGAACAGCTTGGATTCTCCTAGTTAAGCATCTTTTTATTTTGTTGTGTTTTTGTTAACTGAGGAAATGCTAATGTTCGATGTTGAGGGTGTTTATGTGCTATTGAAATATAGCATTTTTTACATTAAAAAAAAATATGAAAGTTTCTAAGGCCTTTTTCTTAATTTTGATTTGTTTTGGGTAAGATTTGTAGGAAGCCATAGTTTGGATGATAAGTTTGTGAAAAATGTTGTTTTTGCCCACTTTTAGGATGTTTTTAGGCTTGATCTTGAGCAAAGCATGTTCGAGAGATGAATAAGGGCTAAAAAATAGTGTCTTGGTGCCCACTAAGTCAACCTACGAACTGTAGGTAGACCTACGAACCACATGTATACAAAGTGGATACTAGAAATCCAAGATTCCAAGACCTAATAGGGACACTTATACTTTGTTTCCTCAAGGAAAGGTCACTAATTTTGACTTCCATGTCTCCGTTAACTAATTAACACAATTAGTGACTTCTTAGTCAACCAATCGAGTTCTGCTAGTACTATTATGGGCTCATCAGAGGCCAATAGATTGGACAATTTATGGGGAAGCATCCTTTGATGTTTACTAGTACTAAGGTTAAGGACGATCCTTAAAGATTCATTAATGAAATAGAGAAGATATTCTGGGTTATGCACGCTTCAGAGGTTAAAGATTTAGAGTTTGCTGCCTACAAATTTGAGAATGTGTCATTCTAGTGGTAAGAAAAGCGCGAATGGTTGAGACGTAAAGATGTTGTTTCTGCCTTATAGGATGACTTCTCGAGTGTATTTTTGGACCACTTCTTTACTTAAGAGTTGAGGGAGGCAAAGGCAAAAGAATTTGTTAACTTGAAACAAAGAAGAATGACAATCAAGGAGTATGCCTTGAATATTCATTAGATGTCTAGGTAAGATCCGGAGTTGGTTTCTAACATAAGGGATAGGCTGATACAATTTGCTTTTGGGTTGTCCTAGGACTTGATTTTGGAGAGTGAGCAACCTTATTAAACAAGTATATAGATATTTCTCAGCTTGTAACTTATATGTAATAAGTCAAAGAAGAGAAAAAAAGCAAGATGTGATTGGATAAAGGTAGAGTTAGAAATTTTGATATTCAAAATAGGGCAGAGGCTAGTAGTAGAATGGAAAGTGGTCTAAGAAGAATATATTGGGGAGTCCTAACTCCCATAGGATGGCTAGTGCTCCCAACCGAAGGATATTTGGTGCTCGATGTTTTCAAGGAGGTGATTTCTCTCAGGAATAAAGTTCCAATCTCACGCTAGTGAATCCTAGTCAATACCATCCTACCCTTCCTTCAGATTCCATAATCAGCATCACCATGGTCAGTATAAGAAAAAGATGAACCAATGTTTTATTTTTTTTCAAATTAGATATATACAATGGTATTATCCCTCTATAGTTGATTCTGGGGGAAACAAAGTTCTTGATGCCTCTTTATTAACCTCTGCACCAAATAGTGCCACTTCTTACTCAGGCACTGGCCAAAATCACCTTTATGCACTCACTACTCTTAAAAGAGTCCAAGGCATCTTTGAATGTCATTACTGGTATGTCAAACTCTTTTCTCACAGTGTGTACCATTTACTTTATTCGATGTCCACTCTCTTGTGTTTTACCCTATTCGTGGTTATGTATTTTGGTTTCAGGCCGTAGTGTATATCATATTTTTCTTATGTTTCCACCCAAGTGGGTAACACTATGGTTGTTAGAAGAGTCTATAGGGGTTTTGTGGTATCTGTTGATAATAACGAAACTCGTGTAGACTTGATAAAGTTAGACATATTTAATTGTGATGTTATTTTGGGGATGGATTGGTTGCACTCATGCTATGCTTCTCTAGACTATCGGACCCTAAATGTGATGTTTAAATTCCCTAATTAGCCAGTTGTTGAATGGAAGGAAATTTCCATAGAGCCTAAGGAGAGGGTCATATCATATATTAGATCCCAACAGTTGATATACAAAGGATGTCTTTATCATTTGGTCTAGATTAAAGAATCTAACTTAGAGGATCCTTACTTATAATCCATTCCAATAGTAAATGAGTTCCTAAAAGTTTGTCCAGATGATCTTCCTGGTGTCCCTTCCGATAGGGAGAATTATTATTTGATTGACCTTGTTATGGATCCTCTTTCTATTTTTATCCCTCCATATATAATTGCTCTAGTGGAGTTGAAAGATCTTAAAGAGCAGTTAAAAGGTATCTTAGACACTAGTTTTATCCATTCTATTGTGTCCCTATGGGGTGTACCTCTCCTATTCCTGCATAAGAAGGATGGTTTTCTTTGAATGTGTATTGATTACCGGCAACTGAATAAGGTGACGGTAAAGAACAAGTACCCTCTTCCCAGGATAGATGATTTGTTTGACCAAATTCATGTTGTAAAATTCTTCTATAAGATTGATCGTCAGTCCACGTATTATAAGATAAAGGTTAGGGAGGTGGATAACCCTAAAACTGTATTCCGTACCTAATACAGTCACTTTGAGTTCTTGTTTATGTATTCTGGGTTTACCAATGCCTCGACGATATTCATAGACTTGATAAACAAGGTCTTTCATTAATTTCTAGATTTTTTTGTGATTCTCTTCATTAATGAAATTTTAGTACTCTCCAAGAGCGAGGTAAATCATAACAATCATCTTCGTATTGTGTTGCAAGCCTTGAAAGATCAGTAGTTGGTCACTGCCAGTCTTGACTTATCCTGGGGGTTATGATGGTTTTGTTATCTATTGTGATGTGTCCTTGGTTGGTTTGGGTTGTGGGTTAATGCGGCATGGACAGATGGTTGTATATGCCTCTAGATAGTTAAAGGTTTATGAGTAGAACTATCCAAATCATGAATTGGATTTGTTAGCCGTGGTGTTTGCATTGAAAATTTGGTGGCTCTATCTGTATGGGGTCTGTGATGATATCTTTTCTGATCATAAGAGCCTGTAGTATATGTTCACTCAAAAAGATCTTAATCTTAAGCTAAGGAGGTGGCTTAAGTTGTTGAAGGACTATGGGATGAGTCTTCACTACCACAAAGTTAAAGCTTATATGGGTTTGGATGCTCTTAGTAAGTTGTTAATGGGTATCTTCTCAGATATGGATAAGGAAAGAGGGAATTGGTAAAAGATATTCACTATTTGCCTAACCTTGGAGTTCATCCCTTAGACTCTAGGGATGGTGTTCTGTTTGTTAAATAGGTTGTGCAATTATCTCTTGGTTCTTAAATAAAGGAGAGACCTTCAATTGATGAAAATCAAGGATGATATGGTTAGCAGAAGGTGATGTCCTTCGAGATTAATGGTGATGGTATCTTGAGGTACCAAGGAAGGTTGTGTTTTCTTTATGTTGATGGGTTACGATGCAGGATTTTTGTTCACACCTATGAATCGCGATATATGGTTCATTCTGATTCCACGAAGATATATGATCTAAAAGATATATACTGGTGGAAAAACATGAAGAGGAACGTGAACGATTTCATGGCTAAGTGCATAGTATGTCAACAACTGAAGGTGGAACACCTGAGGCCAGGGGGATTTTCTCAAGAGATGAACTGCCAGTGTGGAAATAGGAGATGATTAATATGGATTTCTTTACTGGCCTTCTGTGATCAAGGAATAAGTATGACTCCATTTGGATCATCACGGATAGAATGACTAAGTCTACTCTCTTCTTGCCAGTGATGACTAATTATTCTATTGAGAAATATGCAAAGTTTTTCCTTTAGGAGGTCATAAAGATGCATGGTGTGGAGGGTTCAATTATCTTGGATTTTGGTACTCAGTCCTCATCACATGTCTGGAACTCTTTTCATTATGGTTTGGGGATTAAAGTGAGCCTTAGCATTTCCTTTCACCCACAGAAAGATGGGCAAGAAGAAAGAACCATTTAAACTTTTGATGATATGCTGAGAGTTTGTGTAATTGACTTTGGTGGTAGTTGGTTCAACCACTTACCTCTCATTGAATTTTCCTATGACAATAATTGCCATTCTAGCATTAGTATTGCACCGTTTGAGGCATTGTATAGTAGGAGGTGCATATCTCTTATTGGGTGATTCAAGGTTCGTGAGCTTGAGATATTTGGCTCATATATGGTTCACCAATGAATGTAAAAGACAAAGGTGATTTGGGATAGGCTTGAGACCACTTGGGGGACATAAGTTATAAATACTCATAACGAGCCATTAGAATGAGTCATGACTAAATCATGTATAGTGGTGGCTTGATTCAGCTTTTAGCATGACTGACTCACTACAAACCGTAAGGAGTTGTTACGAGTAATAATGATCAATCCATAGGATGCCTAGTGTTCACCTTATTTAGTTCTTCTATGTTTATGAGTAGGACCTTACGAGTCGTAGGGTAATGTTATGAGTTTATTAATTGAGTTGCAAGGATAACAGTGTTGGGGATCTTACAGACTGTCATGGTTACAACTCATAGTGATAAGTTATAATGTGATGTCACGAGTGAAAGGATATGTCATAAACAAGGATGATGCTTTTCAACCTTTTAAGTTGGGGGAACTTTAGACATTTCCCACTTAAAAATCCTTTAGATCCCATGTCTATAAAACACCTTTAGGGGATTCATTCAACACTTTAATGGGTTAAACACACTCCTTACTCTCTCTAAATCCTCTTAAGCAAGTCAAGCTAGGGTTTCACCATTTTTGCGACCTAAGGTCTCAAAGGTTTGTTTATATCTGTAAATCTTCATAATTCACCCATGTGACTCTTCCAACATAGTTAATTTGTAAAAGCATATGATTTAAAATATTGTTCATGAGTCATTCACATGGGTTTTGAAGCATGGGTCGAGTGATTTGAATGTCTATTGTTGAATAATGTTTTCCCATGGTTTATTTATGATTTTCCATGCTTTGACTATGCTTTTTACAAATGTGGGTGTATGGGAATAGTGATTTAACTAAGGGGTCATGGTTAACCCATAAATTGATGATTTTGCCTTGATCTTGGCTTAATAATGGAACACCTTCAACCTATCTATGAAATTGTTAATGAGAATGACCTTGACAATAGTTTAAATTATGTGTTGAACTAATGCATGTGTATAAAATGGTTAATGAATAATGAATGGATTTATGAAGGCCTTAATGTCTATAAATAGATATAAATTGTAAACTTGGGGTTTGTTGGGCAAAATAGGTTCCAGTCCTAAATGTTGAACTAATGTGATGTCTTTTTTGGGACATTATGTTCGGGTCCCAATTGATGAAATTGTTGTTATGGCATATTATACGCTTGAAAGTGAGGTTGTTATGACGATACCAATAGGGTGTCTATATGTATAATTGGTTAATGAATGGTGATTCATATTAAATGTTTGAATATGGTATAAAAAGCAGGATATGTATCTGGGCTGTGAAAGTGGAGGTTCTACAAGACTAACTCTAGAAACTGCGCTAGCCAGTGCGGGTGTCTAAATGAGCAGGCAGTTTAAGTCCCTCGTATTGAATATATGAATAGGATGTTTGATTCCCCCATGTTGTATACATTGGTGGTTAAGTTGCCTTAATTATGCATGGAGGTTTGAGTCCCCCATAAAGGTATATATGGATATGGATATTCTCTGGTTTGTGCGGCTACACATAAGGGGGCCCTTCCCGCTAGGGGAAAGATGGGCCCATATATCCCATGGATGTCTTATCTTATTACGATTATGCTACAGAGCCAAGTTAAGGTTTTTGATGTTGTGTGTTAGGAGACTTAGAGATATCTGAGGAGGGTCATGATTATAGTTCTTGTAGGCTTATCATGATTGAAGAGGTGAAGGGAACTATTTGAAGGATGCGATGGGTAGGGAGACTGGGCTAGACATGATTCTAGTAGATTTTTGGAAGAGCAATAGCAGGGCAAGTCTAGAGTGGTTGACAAGATTGTTTACAATTATTTCTAGAGCTGCTAAGATGCCTAAAGCATGGAGGTGGAGAAAGATGATTCCAGTGTGTATGAATTAGGGAGAAATTTAGAGTCGTAACAACTATAGAGGTATTAAGTTGGTGAGTCATACTATGAAGGTTTGGGAAAGAGTGGTAGAGTTGAGGATGAGGAGGATCGTGACGATCTCTAAGAATCAGTTTGGTTTCATGCGTGGTCGCTAGACCGCTCAGGCATTCACATTGTGAGGAGATTAGTGAAGCAGTTTTAAGAGAGGAAGAAGGACTAGCATATGGTGTTTATTGATATAGATAAGGTATATGACAGAGTTCCCAGGGAGATTTTATGGAGGTGCTTGGAGGCTAGAGGGGTGCCTGTGGCGTACGCTAGGTCAATTCAGGATATGTATGATGGTGTGAAGACTCGTATAAGGATGGTAGGTTGAGATTCAGAGAACTTCACAGTTATTATAGGGTAACACAAGGGATCGACTCTTTGCCTGTTTCTTTTTGCCTTGGTGATGGATGTTTTGACGTGACATATTCAAGGAAAGATTCCTTGGTTTATGTTCTTTACAGATGATGTGTTTTTGATCAATGGGACTCGGGGTGGAGTCAATGATAAGTTGGAGATTTGGAGACATACGCTTGAAACTAAAGTTTTTCAGTTAAGTAGAGCCAAGACGGAGTACTTGGAGTGTAAGTTTAGTGATATTTCATAAGAAGATGGAGTGATAGTAAAGCTAGACTCTCAGGCCATTCAGAAGAGGGAGAGTTTCAAGTATCTGGGGTCCGTAATTCAGGGTAATGGTGAGATTGACGAGGATGTCATGGATCATATTGGGGTAGGATGGTTAAAGTGAAGGCTAGCTTCAGAGTCCTTTCGTGATAAGAAGGTACTCCCGAAGCTTAAAGGTAAGTTCTAGAGAGTGGTAGTCCTAGCGGCTATGTTGTATGGAGCAGAGCATTGGCAAGTTAAGAACTCCCACATCGAAAAGGTGAAGGTGGCAGAGATGCGAATATTGCGCTGGATGTGTGGAGATAAAAAGAAAGATAGGGTGATAAATGAGATTATTCAGGAGAAGGTGGGAGTTGCCTTGGTGGAAGATAAGTTGTGAGAAGTGAGGCTATGTTTTTTGGGCATGTGATGAGGAGGGGCCTTGATGCTTCAGTGCGGAGGTGTGAGACTCTGGCTATGGATGATTTTAGTCGGGCTAGCGGTAGATCAAAGAAATATTAAAGGGAGGTAATTAGGCATTATATGGAGCAATTACGGCTTACAGAGGACATGACCCTTGATAGGAAGGTATGGAGGATGCATATTAGGGTAGAGGGTTAGGCGGTAGGAGCGCGGCAGTAGCTATTGGGGTGTGCTCCTTTGTGTCTGGAGTTTCTGGTTCGTAGTGGTATGGCTGTAGTTTCTCGGGCTAGTGGTGTTGGCTTTTCTTGCATCACGTACTAGTTTACTATGCACTTATCTTTTGTGTTTGTTATACTGTTAGTTTGTTTTGTGTACGATCCTAGTTTATATGCGCTTACTGTTTGTATTGGTTATACTGTTAATTGTCCTAAGCTGGGAGTTTATTAGAAAAAGCCTCTCTACTTCACTTGAGGTAGTGGTATGATCTGCGTACACTCTACTCTTCCTTGACCCCACTAGGTGGGAATACACTGGGTATGTTGATGTTGTTGTTGTATACTAAGCCTTTCTCCCAACCCCAGTATGTGATATTATATATATATATGTACTTCATATGGTAGAGTACATTTGATGATTTAATGATTTTAAACTGTTATCATGAAATTATGTTGTTCCTCTATTCCTCAGTTACATGCTAACGCTCCAACCACTAACTGCCTTTGGTCGTTGTATCCCCACTTGATGTAGGAACAAGCCATACTCCCTCATCTCCTGCTCAATAACTTTGATTCGGGATCAGCAAGCAAGTCAGATTGAAGTTGTGAGCTTCCATCCTTCGGAAGACCCTATTTTTCATTTGTGGTTTCTTTTTTATGAGTTGCCTATTTTGTTGGATATTTGTTTTTGCTATTTTTGAGGTCATGTCCCGATATTTTATTAACTTTTGGTTTTGTAGAGGCTTTGTTGGATATTGGTGGACTTGGGCGGTTTTGTCCATTGTTTGATGACGGATAGTTTTTTTGGTTACCAGTGATTGGTATAGACATATCATAAATTATCATAAGTTCTATTATACGTTATCTTTTTATATTTTTGGAATTCATCCGACACGGGGTGCAAGGTAGTTGGTGTTTTGGGAAACTGGGGGTGGTCTTCGAGCATCGACGGACTTGAGATACCAGTCAAGGAAAGGACCTAGTTCAGGTCATGACAGTAAGTCTATAAATCCATTGCTTAGGGTCAATTTCTAGGATTAAACAATCATAATATTGTAAAGGGTCAGAAGCTCTCATGACCAAAGTAAATAGTAGTAGTAAAACCATGTACAAAAATCTGTCTCGATTAAACCTCAAAACATTATTTTAGTTTGAATAGCTCGTGAATCATTATGTAAGATGGTATGATTCCCTTTTATAATTAACCCATTAAGTGTATAAACAATGGGAATAAATCCATTTTTAGAAAAATAGTAGTAAAATCATGATTTAGCCGGAATCCACTAAGTGAGCAGGAATGTATCAAACTTTTTCATGCCCTTGCTGATGTCAAAATATAGTAACCAAACTAGGTTGGGGTTGATCCCTTCGGGAAAAGTCCAGATATATCTCTCGAACTTGTTGAAATCAACGGGCAGTACAGAAAAGTAATTGTGGGGATTTTCTTGAATGGTAAAAAGTAACAAGAGTTGGATATGTTTGGTTGAAAATAATCTAAAAGAAAGACTGGGATGGTGCTCCCCCTGGCTTGTAACTCTATGGATTTATCGTGTTCTGTCAAACTATTCCAACATCTCGCATGCAAAATCTTACAGTTTATGTATCATTAACTATCTTGTGGACTTATTGGAAAATCTCACTCATTACCTTGTGAGTCTCAAAGTCTCATATTACTAACCCTTGCCCTGTATCCGAGAATAAATATTACCTTTTAGGTCTAAAGTTAATTAGATCAAAAGGAAGGAATACTTAGATGGAAGAGGGTCTAAAATTAATATTGTGATGTCTTTTCCCAATCTCTATCTCTCTTTTGAAGTAAGTAATGAATATAGGCAGTTCTTAACATTGGCCACCGCTAAGAAGTTAATTGAAGTGAAGACAATCACAATACATGCAAGAATCTTTATCTAGAACGAGTTGGCACTTCCTATACTTTGTTAACCCACCAGGATTCCCACAACCCTAGCTAAGGGAACTAGTTGCTCATGGTTGCAATACAATTCATGAAATTCATAGAAAAAATCATCGAATTAATCTCACAATAATGAAAGAATAAAACTCAAAGTCACAAATTAAATAACAAACCAAAAACAAAGAACAATAAGATCCCAAGTTCCCAAGTCAATCTAGGAATCAAAATATGTAGGTACGAGTATACAGTAGCCCCCAAGGGCCTGTCTAAGAATTAAGTAACTAAAAATGTAACAAGGTATTTATAGATTACAAGGAAACCTAGAATTCAAATCCTAAGAAAAAGAGGAAAACTTGCGTAAACGTACATACTAATGACTAAAAACATTATAGGAGTATATATAGGTTACACAAAAACCCTAGGAAATAAATTCAAAATGATCCAGGAAAAGTGCATCTAGGACAACCTACGAACCCACCTATTGGTCATAGGTGACACCAATGCCCCTTAGGTGGGGATCGTAGGTGGTGCCCAAAATTTCACTATTTGGTTTTCACTTTCTAACATATACGACCCACCTACACCCCTTAGGTTGAGCCTAAAGGGCATAGGTGCCAAGGTATCACTCCAAAAACATATCAAATCGAACAAAATAGCCATAAGTACATGCATATTCTCAACCTTTAAGCATCATAAGTCCGATGAAATCATTGCATCAAAAACCTCAACTTCGAACGTTACATATTTTCAGGCATCAAAAACACAATGATTCTTTAACAAGAAAAATCTAAGATACCTATGGTAGTCAATCATCAAATTTATCTTGAAAAACCAATACCCTCACCTTGTCAATACTTCAAAATCAACTAATTTAGCTTAAAAACAAATTAACCTCTCCAAGATCAATTCTTTATATCAAATTGTCTGTATCTATGAAGAACAATAATGTGAGAAAATGGAATAAAGATATGGCATTATACTAGCGGCAAACAGCGATGCATATATGTAAGTTACAATACCCCAAAAAGTAAGCAGTTAGGAACACAGCCCATGTACCCTCACAACAAAGTAGTCCCACTCAATCATATTAAATCATACATGTCTATGCATACATGTATCAAGAAACACACACACACAACAGAAGTTCAATAACGTATGTATAATACCATAGGCTTTCCCTTATTTTCTGTAACTTATCTTTTAGACAGTCAGGTTAGGATCACTATAGGACTATACTCATCTTATAATCTAGTCTTTCAGGATGGTATGGGACATATGGACATTTTTTGAGACTAAGACTCCTTGGCACTACACTTACGTTGAAGTACACTTATCAACTAATTTTCTTTTTATTCCACCCTTATTTCTCCCTTTTTATTTTTTTATCGTACATTCGGGTTCGGTGTGGTTTCATTTATTCATTCCTTCTCTTTTTATATTCTTTTCCTTTTCTTTTTCTTTTCCTTTTTCTACTACACCCAGTTGTAGTTTCTTTTATCTTATTTTACTCTTCCTCATTCCCACTTAACATTATGCACCCTTATGATAACCACCCTCAACTTAAGAAATTCACATAAGTTAATGTGCAGAATGTCCAAGGAGGACCTAGGCCAAAATATGTTTATTGCAACACAAATGGGAAGGTGAAGGTGTAACAAGAAAAATAGGCTATACAAGCTCAAAATAGGGATCAAGGGATACTTATTCACACATGAAAGTTCATTTAGGGTAAAAGTGAAGTTATTTCAAGAGTGACCTATGATCCTTTCCTAACCTATTTTGCTACAACCTAGGCAAGTTCTAGATTCAACAAACAATGGGAAATCAATAGTATCTCACACATGCGTAGTACAGGGCCACAATATAATCTACTATATATTTGGTCAATGCAATTGTTAGCTATTTACTATGTCCCTAATCTTAATGCCAAAATGAGATTCATAATTGTCACACATATATACACATCACATAGATCTAAAATAAATTTCTGGGGTGGTATCATTTTTTTCAATCATATCAGAACAAATCAAAACAGAATACATCAATTGCATTAAGTAATTATTTTTCTCCTAATAAAAAATAAATAAAACAATATGACACAAAACACGATACGTCCTAAATATGTCGTCTCTACTAGCAATAGGACTTCAGGGAAGAGCGGCTTAGGACATGATTTGGCCACAACAAAACAAGACATTTTGAAACATACATGCTGCACCATTCGATGTCAATAACACAAACACTAATGATTGTACAAACAACAAAATACCTTGGATTTTCTCCTAAGCAGTGCCTTATTTAACATCACTCCATAAAGGGGGTAGGTTGGTTACTCAGCTTTCCCTAACAAGCCCATGTGTACATTGATCACTCAAAATTTATGTAGGTAACCCAAGAGTTGGCCTCCAGTTTTATTTTCCACTTTGAACTTATAAATTTCACCCCTGATTGCTTTTTTGATCTCCCAATATGCTCAGGGATGGTGGTATATAAATAAAAGATCCAAGCAATAGATGTGGCATATTGCAATTTATAGCCATTAAATGAGGAATGTAATTTTACGGTTTTGGCACAACAAATTCTAGAATATGTACATATCTTTCCTCTTCCTTGCACTCTTTTTTTGGGCTTGAATGAGATTGTGCTATCAAAACATAAAATTTACAAGTGATTTGAATGAGGTCCAATATGTCTCAACACATGAATTGCATTAGCCTTTACATCCTCACATAGCTCTAGTGTGATCTTTTCAATAGTGAAAACATCCATAAAAGTCTAATCAAGTATAGACTTCTCCAAATTTAGCTCCTCAATTTAGGTTAAAAGAATTTTTTTCTGCCTCAAACAACTCATAACTAAATTTTTGGGTGTTACACGCATCAACCTTCGCATTCAATTCAACTTGTAAGTTGTGAATATCAAAGCAAAACCTGGCAATCTTTTGACTGAACTTCTCTTCATCTTTTGCTGTGAGCGTTAATGTTTCTAGAATGCCCTTATTATGATCCAACAATATATCAATCCCGCTTCTGTAGTAATGCACTATATGAAAAGGATACGAATCAATAAATAACGAGTCATCATCACTACAATCTTCCTCTTATAAATATGTCATACATAAAGAGTAGCAAAATATAAGAAAATAAAACCTGAAAATCTCAATAATTTCAATCAATTACTTTGAAATAATATTCCCCAGCAATAGTTCAAAAATTTTTATATCACTCATGCTCTACATCCTTAGAAGGATAAACAGTCGATGTGAAAGTATAATAACCCGACTAGGTTGTAGTTGATGCCATAGGGATAGATAGATATTTCTCTAAAACTTGGTGAAATCAATGGGAAGTATAGAGAAGTAAATTGGGAACTTCGATAGAATGGTAAAAAGTAATGAAAATTGGATACTTTTTGTTGAAAAGAATCTGAAACAAACTCTAGGATTTTATTCCACTAGGCTTCTAACTCTGTATATTTATTGTACACTCTGAAAAAATTCTATTACCTTCCATGAAAAATTTGATAGGTTATGTATCACCAACTTTCTTTTGGACTCATTGGCAAATCTCACTTTTTACCCTATTAGTCTCAGAGCATCGCATTACTAACCCTTACGCTAGATCTGTCGCATTAATTAGATAAGAAGGTGAGCATAATTAGATGGAAAAGGTCTAAAATTACTGTTGTAATTTTTTTCCTAATCTCTACCTCTCTTTTGAAGCAAGTAGTGAATACATTTGGTTCATAACGTTCAAAAATCATTATCTGGAATGGCTTTGCACTTTCTCTATTTCGTTGATCCACTAGAGTTCCCTAACCCTAGATAAGGGAATTAGTTGTTAATGGTTGCAGGAGAGTTCATGAAATTCATAGAGAAAATCATAAAATAAATCTCACAATAACGAAAGAATAAACCCAAAGTCTCAAATTGAATAACAAACCAAAAAAACCAAGAACAATAAGATCCCAAGATCCCAAGTAAATCATAGAATCAAAATATATTTGTAAGAGTATAAAGTATCCCCCAAGGGAATATCTAGGCATTAACTAACTAAAAAGGTAAAAACATTATTTATAGATTACAAGGAAACTCTAGAATTCAAATCCTAAACAAAAGAGGAAGAATTGACTAAACGTACATAAATATTGACTAAGAAAATCATAGGAGTGTATTTTTGTTATATATAAACCCTAGTAAATCAATTATAAATGATCCAAGAAAAGTGCGTCGGCGACCACCTATGGTCCGTCGGTGGCACCAACGTCCCTTAGGTGGGCAGACGTAGGTGGTACATAAAATTTCACTCTTGGTTTTCACTTTCTAACACATATAGAACCACCTACACCCCTTTTGTGGTACCTACGAGATGGAGGTACCAAGGTAAATGGCCATTTTTTAGCTTTTTGTTCCATTTTGTTTAGCTTCCAATAACTAGCTTCTTGCAAAATCACTCCAAAAACATATCCTATCCAACAAAATAGGCTTAAGTACATGAATATTCTCCAAGTTTAATTATTTTAAGTATTATGAACTAATGGGACATCAAATCCAGTATCAAAAAAAATTCAATCATAAGCGCCTAAATGTCCATAGACTAAAACCATGTCCTTAATACAGATAAGGTACTAACCTAGAGTCCAACTGGTATCATAACCAGGATACATAACCATCATAGTATCAAAATTATAAATCAAGAACTATGATCTAAATCAAAAAGTGAAGTAATAAACATTGTACTAAAGGATACGTGGAATCAACTTTGGTTAACTTGTTTATATCTAGGGTGATAGGTTTCTATCACTATAACGCATTTCATCGTAAGGGTTAGTTGACCCTTCTCAGATCATTTCAATGATTATTTTCTCCCTCATTTTATTAAAACATCTTAGTAATAGTGTTGAAGAAATACTCTAGCTGAGTATAATATTTTAGTAAGATTCAGTCTGCATGGCAAGTAATTTGGTTTAGCACTCGGACAGATAAGCTCCTATGATTTTCCATCTTCTTATCTTGTCTTACTACCCAAAGTTTCATGAATATAGATATTCCATGAGGTAATTTTTTCTTGTACATGTATGTTGTGAATTCAGTTTAGACCATGCATCATGCATCAAATTCAGAAATTTAGTCATGACTCGGTTTATAAGTGTATCGTGAATGATCTAAGTTTTCTAAGTGTTCTAGCTTAGACAGTGTAATACTTATTTTATGCCCTCAATCATATCATCTCATGATTCATGATTACATAATGTACTTGGCGATGACATGAAGCCCTTTTTTTTATTCCTATACGTGTTTTGGTAAAGGACAATTCCTAATGAGAAGTTGCATACTTTATTCCATCCTCAGTAAATCTTGTGATATTTTACCTTATTTATTATGCATATTTGTATATGTATGATCATATCATGAACATTTTAAGCGAGCTCTAAACACTTAGCTTGAATCAGCTTCTTATAGTCAATATAGTCAAGTGTGCTCAAAAATCAGTTTCACAATTGAAGTTTTAATGTTTCAGCTTAGCTACATCCTTTATTAGAAAAAATGTCATATGTATTTATTCCATAATTCTAAAGTTACAATAGTTTCCTACCAATCATTCAAGGATGAATAATTCCAAGGGGGAGATAGTGTAACACCCCGCATTTTTGGGCTAGAATTCAAATCGGCGTTTCTACATGTATGAACTCTAATCCCATGATTCCAATGTGAATATGTGTTTCATCATTATTTAAATTGTTTATAAAGTGTTTTTGATGCCAATCATGTTCATAAGAACCACTTACAGTAAAGTCGAGTTGATAACACTATTATCAATTGTGTTTTTGTATTTGATACTACAAGGGTCAATTTTAAACAAGTGTATCTTATATAATATATTGAGGTGTCCTACAATATATCAAAGATATTTGAGTCTTCTTTCCAATGCATCTTGTTTCACCTTAATCCGACATCGGAGTGGAAAGTTATAATTATCTTACCTCAGTATGTCCAAATATCATCAAGGTGCCGACTAGGTTGACAAGCTGTAAACTAGAGGACAAACCATCAACGAAGTAGTTAACCTTAACCAGTATCGATGAAAGAGTTGACGACTAGGTTGACAAGTTGTTAACTAGTTAAAAATCCATCAACCAAGTCGTCAACCATAACCAGAACATGAAGAGGAGTTGATTACTAGGTTGAAAAGCTGTCAACTTGTTGACAAGCCATCGTCCAAGTAATCAACTAAAGAAATTCCAGCAATTTTATTCAGTTTCCTAGGGGTAGTTTTGTCTTTTCCCCATCTTAAAACCCTACCCTAGTGACTTAAATAAATGAGAAGGCATTATTTCCCCCCGTCTTCATTCACTTAACATGTTATTTAGTCTCCCACTCTCAAGGTTAATAAGATTATGGTTTCTTCCCAAGAACAAGAATTTCAAGTTTTATTTCTGCAAAAGTCCAAGAATTTAATCTTCCAAGTTCAAGAAAATCTTCAAGAAACATCAAGAATAGGGTTTCCTTCACAAGTTTATCATTCAAGTCCCAAGATTCAAGCATTCTTCAATAGTCAAAAAAAAATTAAGGTATGTGGGAATTCATCAATGGTTCCCTTTCACACATTGACTCCCAAAATTCCCCTTTTTGTTTAAAATATGAATTTCTCCTATTTTGATGAAAATATACATGTTCAAGATGAATTAATCCATGTTTTTATTCATAAATAAAAATTCAAGACATGTAAACGTATGTTTCATGTAAATTAAGTTATTTCATGCTTTGAATTTCAAGTACCCATGTAATATTTAATGAAATTATGAAATTATACATGTTCCCTTGTTAATTTACATTCAAGCCATTCTAACATTTCTAACCAATGAGATTTATGTTCCTATATACTTGAACTTTCAAATTCCCATGTCACTTTCAGTGAATATCATATTAAATTCTCGAATTTACACATTAAACCATGTGAACATGAAATCCTACCAAGTTCAATTCATCCCCATGTTAAAATTCATGTACCTCATTCATTCATTGAAATGGATTATGTTTTGGGACTCTGAATTATGTCTTTCTACAAATGTTTTAAGTGATATTATCTTATTTTTTATCATTAAGTGTTGGTAGGTTATGAACAGCCAATACCTATGTGATTTTACATTATTTCCATTTTTCAAGTAACAAGTCAATCAGACCATTGATTTACTATCATAATCAGTACACCATTATCATGTTGAGAACTATCAGTTTACATATTTATAATTACTTCAGAATCTGTATAAACTATAGTTTGCAAAATACCATGACCTGAAATTATTAGTTATTAGTGCGTGCACCAGCTTATGTTTCAGTGTCTTTTAGTTAGGAGTAGGATTTAACACCGAGTGAACCTGGGGATGAGGGCTCACTCTCTATTTAGGACTGGGTCCTTAGTAGCAGTCCCTAAGTTCCAGAACTACACAGACAACTTAGGATTATGAGATTTCACCCACCAGTTTAGGATTGACACTTTCTTAGTCATCACCCGCCAGTTTAGGACTGACTCCTTAGTCCTTCGAGACATCAGATTAGTGGATCCACAAAGCCAGTGTTAGTACCCGTGGCATAGGTCTAACATCCTTCCAACTAGGTTAATAGGTTAGACCCCGCTTAACTCAAATAGGGGCCTGTCCGTTATATGATATCTCCAATAGTTTCAAATGATGTTCAGTGTATGTTAGCTCAGGTTTGCTTGACGAAGTGCAAAGATTTTTAGTTATATAGTTATTCAGTTATATAGATTTAAGTCATTCAAATTATAGATTATCTCATAAATATGTTTATGCTTATTATTGCATTCTTAGATGTTACATGTCATGTTTTCATGATTAGTATCCATACATGACCCTCAGTTAAGTTTTACATAATGTTTAGCTTTAGATGAGAATTTTACGTACAGTATTCAAGATCTACTGCCTCACAGCTTCAGTTTTACTTATTCTACAAAAGTAAAGATTTAAGAAACTAAGTGCAGTGATTCACCATCTTATTATAGTACGTTTTTTTACTAATGTTTTGAGATACCTCAGCTTATAGTTTATCTCAGTCACTTGGTGAGTCTCCTTGCACTTAGCATGCATGTTTTAAGATTATGTATGAAATCATTTTTAATTATTTCATTCACCCCCACTTACTTAGTACATTCCAAAGTACTAATCCACATATATGTCTAGGTGATACATTGTCTTATAATGTAGGTAGCAGTTGTACCTTACATAATATAATCAGGCATTTTGCAACTTCCAACCAGTAGGTGATGAGTTCTCTTATTTCAGGGACTCCAGCCAGCAGTAGTTTATTTACTTTATATTTATTATTCATATGTATTGATTAGTGGTAGTTGGAGTCACGTCCCAGCTATATATAGTCAGTATTGTAGAGGATTTATAGATAGTCAGACAGAGTCAAGATATGTAATTCCAGTCTTTCGTAAGTTTATCATGTTCTTAAACTTTATCAGTATTATACATATTAAGAATTTATTCATGATCATTCTTACGCTTCCTAAAATTAGTATCGTACACAATTTAAATACGTTGCTAAAGTAGTATACAAATTCATGGGTTAGCTTCGGATAACTTATTGTTCCAAGCACCGTCTTTTGACTATGGGGTTGTCTCGGGTCGTGACATATCCCCAAACTCGTAAATTAGTCTAAATCATGATATCTTACTCACAATCATATTCTACCATCTTTACTTAGCATAGAGTGTGTATAATACACTATCTCGTGAAGAAGAGTAGACAAAAGCCTACCTCATAGAAAAATTGTAGGTCTTGAGTCATCCACCAATCTTCTAACTTCGCTAAATGATCTCTATATGATTCCACCTTCACCAATTAGTAACCAACATGTCATTAGGATTAAAATGAGAACATATTGCTGTATAAATGGTCGAGTCAGAATTCAGGATAAGAATAGGCTCGAGGGATCCACAAATTAAATCCAAAATTGACTCTGTCACGATGTCCCCCAAAGGACAAGGAATATGCACTCAAAAGTTGAGAACAAATGGAGTAGAATTTGGGGCCTAAATTAGCCCTTAATTTCTAGGGATGTAATGACATAATTTCTAGGAATTTAAAATGAAATATGATTGAAATTGATGGGAAAACTAACAAGAAATGACCAAGCAATGTTAGGCTAGAATACCTTAGCCACAATGGATGATTTCCCACAGTTTCCCTCTCTCTAAGCTCCCAAAACGAGGCGAAAAAGAAGGAGAAAATTAATGAGAAATTTGGGTTAAGAAGAGAATTTAATCCCTACGTATGCCGCTTAAGCGGCCCAATGGTTGCTTAAGCAATCACCGCCGAAGCGTTCAAATGATCTCTTAAGTGATACTCCAACCCAAAATATTAGGCCTTCTCTTAACCGGTCGAGTACTGCTTAAGCGACCTTCATTTAAGCAGTAAGGCCATTGCTTAAGCAGTTGGGGGGAAGGGTCTAAGGGAGATCACTAAAGTGATTCCCTATTCTTGTAATGCCCCAAAATTTCCATCTAGAGAAGTCACATGGTGCTTAGGGCTACACATAGCCCCAAGCTAACCATCAGAGCCAGACACTGCCTTAAAGAACTCAATTCAACAATAGTCATGCATAATAAAGATATATACCACATCAGGTTCAAGAGAGATACTAGAGAATACTAAATACTACAACCAAAATATATATTCAATGTCTGCACATACCATCCCTCTAATCTGACAAAGCGTCTATACGTCAAAATCAAGAAGCCGTTGGAACAAACCCCCAACTAACTCAACACTACTGACAGCCATAACAACAAAATTGTATCATAAAAATATAGACACAGTTCTCAAACAATGAGGACTCACCACTGAGAAAATGTAGTGAGGCACCCAAATATCGCTAACGCGGTTGTGGCTGAGCACCTGAACCCACATTACGAGAAAATGTAGCCCATAGGAACATATATGGATCAGCACTTCGGAATGTATTGAGTATGTGGGGGTGCATACAACAATGTAAATATCATTATCAATTTCATGAAAATATGCATATATACAATGATGGCTCACTTGGCTTGAGTTAGATTGAAACATACTTTTCATGATATCATAGTAAATAAATCATATGATAAAAAAAACTTCATAAATCATCATAAACAACTCAAATCTTCAACTCAAGACTTGGAGTGACTCGGTAATTTAAGAAACTCAACTCTTATGGACATAGGAGGTTCTTATAACCGACATAAACTATGTGAGTTATATGGATTCCAACGTTTTTCCCTCCTAAGGAGAGAACCGCACATTGGCGGGAGCGTCGTACTCTTTCCAGGGAGTACAACCCCAATTTAGTGATCACAATCTCATACTCGGCCTCTGGCCCACTAATATCAATACTAATATTACAGTGGCACATAGTTTCAGCTGAAATACCACATTTCCCACTCGGTTCTAAATACTACTCCCAGACACAATCTTGAAATGCGTTGGGATATCCACCACAAACAACACAAGGGTCTATCATAAAAATCAAATCAAATCTCTTTCTCATTTAGCAAATCATAATCAATTTGTGGATTCCTAACTTGACTCAAATTAAATCAATCTTTCTCAATATCAGAATGTATTAATTCATTAAATCATGACAACATTAATAACTTTGACGAAATAGCAAGACTCATTGTAACAACTCAATCTTATTAATCAATATACTCAATAATCTAATTTGTCATAAGGAAGCTTAAAGCTTGACACTTATCTTGAAAGAACTTGACATATCAACTCATGGTAGAAATATGAAATTCACAATATTAGATATCAAGTCATAACTTGGGAATAGTAAAATGTTCATGTATAACTAAGCTCGAATAATTTATATTCTCATCGTCTCATGATCAAGTAATTTGGGTATAAACCCACTTGTAAATTATATAAATCCATAATAGAAATCAAAGCTTTGGGCAGAATAATGAAAAGATTGCTCATGTTCAAAACCCCACATACCTTAATCTTTGAAATTGGACGAATTCTAGTTCTTGAGACTGTATCCGCACTTGTAATAAATGATTCTCGAAGCCCACACTATGAGGAACTTGGTTCTTAAAGAAATCTTGAATATTTATGGATGATTTTTAAAAGATTAATATTCATAAATTAAAACCTAGATATATTTTCTTAAGAGAATTAGAAGAAAAAATGAAGAAATTCGGGTTTGAATGGGGATTCTCATATATATAGGGGACTCCAAAAGATGGGAAAAGACCAAAATACCCTTGCAAAAAAACATCCTTTAATTGCTGAAAAAAATAGCTGATGATATTTGTGAAAAGTAGTTAGACATGTGTCAAGTCGTCACGAAATGTCATCATTAAAAGGATGGAATTTATGACTTTCTGCTTAAGGGTGACGACATTTTGTGACAAGCCGTCAGACTTGTGAAAAGTCATCACAAAATGTTGTAATTTTGTGAATTTCTGCTTAAGGTGATGACATTTTGTGACAAGCCGTTAGACTTGTGATAAGTTGTTCGGTAAGGGATGTTTTGATTCACCTAATCGGTAGGACATCTTTGAGGCCTTAATATACATCATCTTTGATCAGAAAATTACCAAAGCACTATAATTTATTTATTATGAGCTTGAGTCATAGTGGCACTATTGATTAGTGTTCCCGAGGTATTACCATATCTCCCCTTTTGAAACATTTGTCCCTAAATGTTGCCAGATAGGCCAAGAACAGAAAAAATGGGGAGGTATAGCTGGAACGACTCACTCAAAGGACTTACTTCACTCTATACCTTCAGATACTATACAAAATACCCAAATTTGTGATGGAAGTAGACACACAATTGAATCTTTAATAAGAAGGGGACAGAATTAAGAAAGAATGGTACCTTCTGCTTGCTCTGAACTCATAGAAAAGAGGTGAGGGTAATTGGTTGGCATATCAGCTTCGGCTTCCCAAGTAGCACCCTTAACAGATTGATTTCTCTAAAGCACTTTAACCTAAGGAACTTCTTTGTTACTTAGCCTACGGATCAGAAAATCCAAAATCTCAACTGGAATCTTTGAATGAAAGGGTATCCTGAATCTCTAAGATTTCGCAAGAATCAACCACGAAAACCACCAATACACTTTTTAAGCATAGAAACATGGAATACTGGATGAATACTAGACAACTCCGCAGGTAACTCCACCTCATATGTTTCTTTCCCAACACGGCTCAGAATCTTGTATGGACCAACATAATGGGGTCTAAGCTTTCCCTTCTTCCAAAATCTCTTTACCCCTTACATGGTTGAAACCTTTAAGTACACCAATCATTAACATCAAACTAAAGATCTTTTCTTCTCACATCCGCATAAGACTTCTGACAACTTTGAGCGGTGTTTAATATTTCTCGAATCTTAACTTTTTCCATAGCCTCGAACACAGTAACAGGCCCATTCACAACTTCTTCTCCTACTTCAAACAATCCTATAGGCGATATATATTTTCTCCCATACAAAGCTTCTAATAGGGCCATCTGAATACTAGTATGGAAACTATTGTTATACGTAATTTTGATCAATGGCAAGTGCTCATCCCAACTACCTTTGAAATCAAGAGCACATGCTCTCAACATGTCCTCCAAAGTCTGAATACTCCTCTCAGCCTGACCATCAGTCTGCGGATGAAAAGCAAAACTCAAATGAACTGGGTACCAAGACCATTCTGAAAGGCTCTCCAAAACTGTTAAGTAAACTGAGAACCCCTATCTGAGATGATAGAGAAAGGAACTCCATGCAATCTGACTAACTCACAGATATACAATCTAGCATAATCCTTAGTTGTATAAGACGAATGTACTAGCAAGAAATGAGCTCATTTAGTCAATCAGTCTATAACAACCTAAATCGAGTCATGATGACGATCAGAAGGAGACAGACCAATTATGAAATCCATATTCACTTCTTCCCACTTCTAAGTAGGAATGCTAAAATATTTCATTACACCACCGGGCCTATAGTGCTCTACCTTATCCTATTGACAAGTAAAACACTTTGCCACAAATCCTGCTATGTATTTCTTCATACTGTTCCACTAATAGATTTCCTGCAAATTGCAGTACATCTTGGTAGCTGTGGGATGAATAGAATATCCTACGCCATGCACTTCAGCCATAAGTCTCTGCCTTAGATCATCAACATCGGGAACACACAATCTACCCTACAATCTCAATACACCATACGCCCCTTGGGATAAAACCTCTACCTTTTGATCCTTAACTGACTCCTTCAGTCTGACCAAACTAGGATCCCTGTCTTACTTCTCCTTTACCTTCGAGTCCAATAGGGCTCAGAACTACTCTGAACTAACATACTTCCTTTAGCAGAATCAAGCAATCTAACACCTAACCTAGCCAAATGATGCACATCACGAGCTAATTATTTCTTATCATTCTGTACATAAGCTACACTACCTATAGACATCCTGCTAAGAGCATCTACTACAATATTGGCCTTGCCTAGGTGATACAACACACTCATATCATAGTCTTTTAGCAACTCTAACCATCTTCTTTACCTAAGATTCAACTCTCTCTGAGAAAACACATACTGTAGGCTTTTGTGATCAGTAAACACATCAACATAAACAATATACAAATAATGTCTCTAGATTTTCAAAGCAAAAACTACAACTATTAATTCAAGATCATGGTTTGGGTAATTCTTCTTATGAGGCTTTAACTGTGTAGAGGCATACTCTATAACTTTACCCTTTTGCATTAACACACAACCCAAACAAACTCTAGTAGCATCACAATACACCACAAAACCATCAGTACTATCGAGTAAAGCCAATACTGGGGCTGAAATGAGTCGAGTCTTCAACTCCTAAAAAGACTTCTCGCAGGTATCTGTGCACTGGAACTTAACTTTCTTTTAGGTCAAACGGGTCATGGGAGATGCAATGGAAGAGAATACCTTAACAAAATGACAGTAGTAACCATCTAGACCTAAGAAACTCCTATCTTCAGATAGGGAGGTAGGTCTAGGCCAATTCTTTACAGCTTCTGTCTTTTTGGGATCAACTCTAATGCTTTCGGCAGAAATAATGTGACCTAATAAAGCAACTGACCTTATCCAAAGTTCACACTTGTTAAATTTAGTGAATAATTAATGATCTCTAAGAGTTTGCAAGATAATTCTAAGATGGTCGGCATGATAATCCTCTCTTAGGGAATACACAAGAATATCATCTCTGAATACAATGAGAAATATATCAAGATATTGCTTGAACACTCAATTCATGAGGTCTATGAAAGTTCCTGGAGCATTCGTTAACCCAAAGGATATGACAGAAAACTCAAAGGGACCATAACATGTTTGGAAGGCTGTCTTTGGAATATCATACTCTCTCACTTTAACCTGATGATGGCCGGATCTAAGGTTTATCTGTGTGAAATAACTTGCACCCTGTAGCTGATCAAATAATCATCAATTCTAGGAAGAGGGTACTTGTTCTTGATAGTTAACTTGTTGAGTTGACGGTAGTCAATGCATATATGCAATCTACCATCTTTCTTATGGACGAATAGAACAGGTGTACCCCATGGGGAAACACTAGGTCGATAAAGCCTTTGTCTAAGAGATATTTGAGTTGCTCTTTCAACTCTTTAAGTTTTGTGGGAGCCAAATGGTACAGAGGAATAGAAATAGATGGAGTTGCGGGAAGGAGATCAATCCCGAATTCTATTTCTTTATCAGGTGAAACCCCTGGGAGATCTTCTGAGTAAACATCGGGATACTCATTAATAATACCAACTAACCGAATAGTCGGAGTCTCAGACTTGAGGTCTCTAACTCGAACTAGGTAATAGATGCAACCCTTGGAAATCAACTTCCTAGCTTTTAGGTAGGATATGAAATGGCTCTTCGGAGTTACAGAACTCTCGAAAAACTCAAAAATAGGCTCATCAGGAAACTGAAACTTGACAACTCGGGTACGAGAATCTATAGACGTATAGCATGAGTGAAGCCAATCTATACCCAGAATGACGTCAAAATCAACCATATCTAGCTCAATCAAATCAGCACATATGACCCGATGAAGGACTGTGGTAGTACACTTCTTATACACACACTTAGCAATAATAGATTCTCCTACCAAGGTAGAAACTAGAATAGGGTCAGGAATCCGTTCAGGGTGCATCACAAAATTTACAGCAACTAGAGGTATCACAGAAGAGAAACTTGAACTGGTGTACATCACTACATAAACAACAAAACGAAATACACAGAGCATACCAGTGACAATATTTGGAGAGTCCTCCTACTCCTGGCGAGGTGGTATAGCAGATTAGTGATTCTGGCATGACCCGCCAATAGTACTAGAAGAGGTACCCTGAGGAGGAACCGTGCTGACTACGAGAGCCGGGGCACTAGTAGCCTGAATTTGGGGATGAGGATCTCGACTCCCTTGTCTAGCATACGGACAATCTCTAAGTCGGTGGCCCAACTTTATACATCCAAAGAAAACCCTATGATCAACAGAACACTCGCCAAAATGATCTCTACCACACTTGGCATATATAGAAGGATGAGGTCGGTTACTTACACTTTCCTGAGACCTCGATGGGATAGGCCTGTTCCCCTACTCTTGCCTGCTTCTAGGTATGGGAGAACTAACTGAGGAAGTCGCAGGCATAAACAGATGTCTTTGGAATTAAGGATGGTTGCCTCGATGTAATTTGGACTGACCAAATCCCTGCTACTCTGATCTAGCTCTTTTATTCCCTTTTACTCTCCCCCTTTCTTTCACCTTATCAGCTTCAATCTGTTTGGCATATATCATCAACCGAGAAAGGTTCATCTCCTTATTAACCATAGAACATCTACACTTTTTCATAACGTAACTCGACACGCCGATCACGAACTTTCTCACGGTAGTCCTAGAGTCAGCCATCATACTAGGAGCATATTTGGATTACTTATTGAATCGTAGACTATACTCCTTAACAGTCATGGAGCCTTGTCTCAAATTTATGAATTTCTCTATCTTTGCTTCCCTTATCTCAAGAGGAAATAATTTGTCCAAGAACGTATGCAACATCATTCATTCGATAGGTAGCCAATTCAACACTCTCCTCCTCAGTTACGGGCATAATCTGGGTGATCTTTCTTATTTCATCCAAGGACATTTATGGGTTTTCACCTACCTTCAACCCATAGAACTCAGGTAGATTCATCCGTATAAAGTCAAAAACTCGAGATGTAGCAAATTATTCTCTTGCAGAGGAGGAATAATAGCCTGGGCGTTAGCTTGAGCATTCGCGGTAACTGCCTTGGCTAGCGCCTAAAAAGTTGCTCGAAATTTTGCATGAGACATATGCTCGTTCAAGGGATCAACGGGTTGAGGTTTATAGTTGTTTAAACGAGCTAGATGAGGAGGAATATTCTATTATAAGAAAGTACGAATTAATGGTAGATAAAGAGACAGTTATAGGCACGATAAATATTAGAAAGAAAGAAACAACTTTTCCTAAAATATCCCGTAGACTCTTGCTCATAGATGTTGTGCGCAACACACCGATGATCAAGACTCTACGTAACGCGGCTTGTCAGACTCCCTAGGACCTAAGACTTCTTAAACCTTAGGCTCTGATACCAAGCTTTGTAACGATCTAAAATTTCCATCCCGAGATGTCACACGGTGCTTAGGGCTACATGTAGCCCCAAGATTACCCTCGAATCCAGACACTACCTCAAGGTAGTCAATTCAACAATAGTCATGCATAATAAAGAGATATACCACATTGAATTCAAGAGAGATGCTGGAGAATACTAAACTATACAACCAAAATATATATTGAATGTCTATACATATCATCCCTCTAGTCTAACAAAGCCTCTAATAATCAAAATCAAGGAGCCTTTGGGACAAACCCCCAACTAACTCAACAGCACTGAAATCCATAACAACAAAATGATATCACAAAAATATAGGCATTATCCTCGAACCATGAGGACTCACCACTAAGGAAATGGTAGTAAGGAACCAGAATATTGTTAACGTGGCTGTGGCTGAATACCTGAACCTGCATTACGAGAAAGTGTAGCCCATAGGAAAATTTATGGGTCAGCACTTTAGAATGTATTGAGTATGTGGGGGTACATGCAGTAATGCAAATATCATCATCAATTTCATGAAAATATGCATATGTACAATGATAGCTTACTTGGCTTGAGTTAGATTGAAACATACTTTTCATCATTTCATAATAAATAAATCTTATGATAAAAAACCTCATAAATCATCATAAACAACTCAACTCTTCAACTCAAGACTCGGGGTGACTCGGTAATAAAAGAAACTCAACTCTTATGGACAAGGGGGGTTCTTATAACCGACATAAACCATGTGAGATACATGGAGTCCAACGTTATTCCCTCCCAATCAGATAACCCCACATTGGCACAAGCATCATATTCTTGCCAGGAAGTACAACCTCAATTTAGTGATCACAATATCATACTCTGCCTCTTGCCCACAAATATCAATACCAATCCTACGGTGGCACATAGTTTCGAGGGAAACACCATATTTCTCGCTCGGTGCGAAGTACTACTCCCAGATAGAAGCTCAGAACGCGTTAGGGAATCCACCACAAACATCAAAAGGGTCTATCATGAAAATCAAATCAAATTTTATTTTAATTTATCAAATCATAATCATTTTGTGGATTCCTAACTCGACACAAATCAAATAAATCTTTCTCAATTTCAAAATGTATCAATTCATTAAATCATGGCACATATACTGAATAATCCAATTTTTCATAAGGAATCTTCAAGCTTGACACATATCTTGAAAGCACTTGAAATATCAGCTCATGGTAGAAATATGAAATTTACAATATTAAATATCAAGTAAACCTTTTGGAATAGCAAAATAATCATGAATAACAAAGCTTGAATAATTTATATTCTCATAGTATGATGATGAAGTAATATGGGTATAAACCTACTTGGAAAATCATGTAAATTCATAATAGAAATCAAAGCTTTGGACATAAGAACGAAAGGATTGCTCTTGTTCAAAACCCCACATACCTTACTCTTTGAAATAGGATGAATTGTTGTGCTTGAGACTCTATCCACACTTGTAATAAATGATTCTCGAAGCCCACACTATGAGGAACTTGGTTCTTGAAGAAATCTTGAAGAATTATGGATAATATTTGGAAGATTAATGTTCTTCAATGAAACCCTAGATATATTTTCTTAAGAGAATTGGAAGAGAAATGATGAAATTAGGATTTAGATGGGGATTCTTATATAGATAGAGGCCTCCAAAAAATAGGAAAAAACCAAAATACCCTTGCAAAGAAATGTCCTTTAATTTCTGAAAAAAATAGCTGACGACATTTGTGACAAGTCCTCATACTTGTGACAAGTCGTCACTAAATGTCTTCATAAAAATGGTGGAATTTATGACTTTCTGCTTAAGGGTGACTACATTTTGTAACAACCCGTCATACTTGTGACAAATCGTCACAAAATGTAGGAATTTTTTGAATTTCTGCATAAGGTAACGAAATTTTGTGACAAGCCGTCAGACTTGTAACAAGTCGTCACAAAATGTAGTCACACAGTTTCCAGGATTACGTGCTAGAGTACAATAGGCATTACTTTTTGCTCTGATACCAGATTTGGGTGAAATTGGTACCATTGGAAAGCTAATTTAATTATCTATCTGTTAGTGGGTCATGAGCTCAAAAATTCTTAGTGTAACAAGAGATATGCTCATTTGAAGTTGACTATGTCAAAATCCTTCTCAAGAATTCAACCGGTAAGGGATGTTTTGATTCACCAAATTGCTAGGACATCATTGAGGCCTTAATACACATCACCCTTGATCAGAAAAAAACCAAAGCACTATCATTTATTTCTCATGAGCTTGAGTTATGGTGGCACTATTGGTTAGAGTTCTCGGGGTATTATAGTTCTCCTAAGCGACTATCATTTAAGATACCGAAGATTCGCTTAAGCGGTTGCACCATATTTTTCCACAAATCAAATTTTGCTAAGTCCAAATGGACTCTGACCTGGTGTGTGAGATTCATTCGGAACCCCATGCCTGCAAATAAACTATGCCATCATGCTAAATTCAGGGTTCCAGACTAAATGGAGCCATAGAAACTTTCATCTTATAGAGTTTTGACTAAATATAGGGCCTACGTCTATAGTTCAATTTTTATGCAATCCACCCAATATCCCAAAATGAGTTCGAAAGCCTTAGGACCTAAACTAGGAGTTCCCCATCCTACAATCAACGTGCTAGAGCTGATGGTGCTATCAGAATTGTCATCCGGGGTCATCTACTTGGAGTTTATGTCCGAGACAAATTACATAACAACGTAAGCACCAAAACAACGAAATGATCCTAAAACCTAAACAAACTATTCGATAACTGAACCAATAGTTCCGACTAGTGGTAAACGACCTCTATTAGTTGTGATAAGGCTCAAATATAAAAAATATATGTAAATTGAAGAAATGACCTAGAGGGCCATTACAATATAGACTACTAAAAGGACTTTTATCTTCAAAAGTCAATGGATAGGAGGATCACAGAAGCTCGAAAGGATAAGTTACTGGTCCAGTATGCTCTGAGCACAACTCCCTAAATAACCTTTATAGGGAGATAATGCTTCCAAGTAATTTACCATCAATAGCCCTTTTTAACGAACTACCCTTCTTCAATTCTCAAACAACCCATACTCAACTTCAAAAACTAATTGACCTCTAACTAAATCGAGAATGGATAATGCATATAATTCCATGACACAACATGGTGATACCCAACCAGTACCACTATAACCTAGCAAAAACTCCACCAAGCCATGTAAATCCAAGGCATGAATCGTACAACACACTCCAACAGCAAAATATAGCTTTCTGTTTGCCTTTCCTAATCGTCTATCTACTCTTAACCAAGAAGAAAGTCACTCAAGTCTTGTCTGCAAAACTCTTTTATCCTAACATCAAAGAACTGAAGCTAACCCACTGAAATTCATAATTATGAGCATAAATATAAGTCCATAAGGTGCTACCTGGGCGCACAATTGGAGATAACCGATGTCTGAAATCTACCGCCAAAGCTACAACTGGTTTGGATGACCCATGAAACCGATAGTTTAGAATTTAAAGCACAAACACTTACTACTAATGACCCTCTCTAGGAAGTCCTACTAACAAAGGACAAAACCATATTGAATCTAAATCGAGCGCACTACTTCTGCTGAGTAGATAATCTAAAATTCCAATGAAAACTAGAAGTCGAGATCAAATGTGGAAGAAACCATCTCATGTGCCAATGGGATATCATCTGAATATCAATTAGCCACCACCTATCTAAACTAAAAGAGACCGACTATGGACCTAAAAAGTAGGCTTAGATAGCGCAAAAATAAACCCTAACTAAGAGAATATAAAAACAAAGGTTGCACCCAAACTCTACAACTCCCATATGAAATCTATACACCAAGGATGAACTACCCGATCTCAACTATCTAATCATCCTTGAAGACGGGTAAGCATCCATACTCCAAATCTGTCATAACCTAAAAACCACTATTTAAAGGTGTAAGAATCTAAAATTGAAGCCGGCATGTCTAAAATAATAGAAAAAATCTAACTCATTTACACTATCAAAGGCAGACATACCCCCACTAATCTTTCAAGAGCTGAAATCAAAATGTAGCTTAAGAACAAAATCATAATGGCGGATAAACAAAATGTTGAAAGCATAAAAAATTAGCTCCAAATCTGCTAGAAACATAATACACCAAGGCATAACCAAGAACTCCTAAAGATTGTAACTGTACTAGTGATGACCAAACTCAAGCATGTCGGAGAAATGTAACCTTAGACGGAAACTAACCAATTTAATACTCCATCTTAGAAACAAATACCCAATTTGCCAATGTAAGAAACAGTTACGGGAAAGATCACCTATCTCAATATCCCTTAATTTCCCTAGAACAAGAACCACATCATGACAAGAATAGAGTACCCAACTCGACACCAATACAAATATTAGATTATCACCAAGAGATGAACCCAAAAAATTTGAAAGGCAAGCCGAAGACCTCTCGACATCAACATCAAGTCCACTACTAAGAAATGAACTAGCCAAATTAGAAGAATGAATCCCAAACTGGTCAACTTCAAAAATGGACTAACAAGGATAGCCAATGATAAATTCTCCAAAATTCAGGAGGTAAGTCCAATGATCTCAAACTTAGAAACAGGCTATAAAACAAAATTTCTAAATCTAGAACAATAATAGGACAAAGAAAGGTCAATCCACCTTCACTCCCAGAGCCCATTCAACAATAAGTCTAACCTCACCAAATAAAAAAGACAAATGACCAACCTCACCTCGTTACAAGAAAGAAATAATCCAACTATGTTAACTACATAGGCCAATGAACAAGAATCACGAGGAATGAAATTTTAGTTGGATACTGCTAGTCTAGTTGTCTATAAAGAAAAGAGTGATCAACATCAAACAATAACAATAATAACAACAACAATAGAAATACTAGTATACGGAGTAAGTTGTGCTAAAAATGAAAATCAATTACAAGTACTAATCTAGGGCCATAAGAGGGTCAATTTGCTAAGGTAAATGGGACTAAAACCCAAATTTTACACCCCTATTAAAAATATCAATACTGATCCACTCCATCCACTGCTAAGAGAAATCATCTATTAGGATTGTCATATAATCATAAACTTTACACCGAGGCATATACTAATTAATATAAACCTACCAAGGAATGTAATCATCAATAGTTATGAAAACCCTAGTACACTCAAATGAAAAGTTAAAGAAAAAAATAAAAGGCACACATATCATGGTGGAATTGAAGCCACATGCTTGACATGCCCAAAAGAGTATAAATCTAAGTACGTCCAAAATCAAACTGGGTATTTGAATCACCGATTGAGGTTCTCAGTAATGCCTCTAACTAAAGGTGCCTTAACAGTCTAAGAATGATCTAGAAATCTTTAATGACAAATAATTCCTCATTGGGGACACTCTCTATACAAGTAAATAATCTCTCTGCAGTTATAGCAAACCCTTAAGGCCCTAACCAGGGCTGCTCTCTAATGAAATGACCATCATTCCTAATATCACAACATACCTTAGGGACTCTAGGCTGGTGGGGAACATATATTAACATTGTCTCAACAATAAACTCGCATTTGGGGCACTCTCTAGACCAATAACTAATCTCTCTATAACCACGGCAAGCTTCTAGAATACTACGGGGCATTTTCCCTAATAATCCAAATAGGCTAATATGGCCTGCGGATCTATGCTAACTGCTCTACGAGGTTTGATGAGAACTAATTTGGGGGCTACCTCTATAAGTCTTAATACATTCTTTCTTTGTGGACCTCATGTGATAAACATCTTAAGGGTAATAAGATTTAGTTGCTATTAAATGTTTTGATGCTAAATAGAGTGTATAGCTAACTTGCTAATAAATCCATGCATCATCTCATGCTTAGAAGGGTATAGCATAGGAGTATGTCAATCCTACTCAAGAAACCTAATCACACGCTAAAAATTATAAAGAACCATGTTGAAAACCAATAAACCCAATACTAGCTTGAGAGTTCCTCGATAAATTAAGCCTCATATCTAACTTTGAGGTATATGTAAAATGGATCAAAATCCCAAAAGTTGAATATCAAAATGGTTGAAGCGGTCACAAACTCTACTAGATCCTATGTTGGCCCCAAATCATCTAGCTAACACTAAAGATCTTTGTTATCTATCTCTATCTCCCTAATATGATGACATACTGATGTTTTTAAAACACATGCCAAAGACCCATCACTATCTATGGAAAACCTAGTATTATCTATCTGGGATAAAATAGAGTCAAAGAATATACTTGAGGCTCATAAGAATATGGACACATAATAAGTAATCAAGAATAGAATTTTCTAAGAATACACTATAGCCTCTCAAAGATAAGATATAAAGATCTCTGCACTAATCCATAGAACTCTATAAGACACTTTGATTTTGTATGAACACATCAGTAAACCTAGAATCTAATATTAATTTGTCAAAACCTGATTTCTTAGGTTATGATAGAACCTATTCTCTTAGTCTGGAATCATTAGTAAGAGACTACCCAAAAAATTAAAAGCAAAATATAGAATAAATATGATAAAAGACCAACACATTTAAGGCAGTTCCAAAACATAGTGGAATTAGTACAAGAGCTTTTAATATAATAAGAGTCCAAAATAAAATACCCAATAAATATCAAGTACAACCCATCCTTGTATACTTCATAGAGATTAGTTAAATGAATAAGATGGAGAGTAACACCCAAATGCTAAGAGAACACTATAAATCTTTATTCCATACCTTCTCCATATGAAGAATACACCAATGGCGAGAACCCATACTATGATCTGTAGGCTTCAAAAGTGTAGTATGAGTACCAAACATGTGGTAATAAGCAGACAACGGTCGACGAAGCTCCAAAATAATCAAATATAAACAACATGTAGAGCATGAATATAAACTACAAGCAACCATTTAGGAAGCAAAAAAATAAGGGAAAGAAGAAATCAGAGTAAACTAACCTATTCTAAAACAATACATGATCTAAAGCAATATACAGTATATACCAGTGGCCAATATACAAATAAAGAGTAAAAGAAGGATATATACATAGTATAGAAGGCCAAGAAATACATATACAATTTGAATAAACAAAGGAAGAGAGAGATAATGGTAATACCATAAAAAGATATGTATATATATATAGGTAAAAGAGACTAACTCAAAGTTACAATCTAAGGTAGCCATTCTAAAATCTAAAGGTCTCCTAATAAAGTAGGAACTAGTCCTAGATTAATCAAGATGCCTAATCACATATATATAACCATGGGATAATTACCAATAATATAAAAACTGTAAAAAAGAATCAACATCATACCTCAAACTCAGTGCTAGTCTATAATTGGCCTGTCATAAACTACCCATAATAACAATAATATAGTAATTGGCTAGTTCAAACAAAAATTACTTAATTGGGCTGCATAAATCAGAAGGTTCAATTATCACAGAGTAAACAACACTCATAACCTATACCTATGCAATCCCCTATAAGGTTGATGGATGTAGGAACCAAACAATATATTGATGATAGGCAATGCTCATGTATGAATAAATTCAAAGTAAATCCATAATACCAAAATAGATACAAGTTCCATAATATACCCATTGTATACACCTACTCCAACTAGATAGCTCACAAAGGTAAGACCTACGGGGACCTCTCTTCTCCGGCATGATGGCTTACAAATAAAGAAGGACCCTAGGGAGTTTGGGAGTACCTATATACACTAACCTAATCCCTATCTAGGATTTTTCATAATAATCATCATAATCAATCTCCTCCATCCAATATCGAAGAGATATATATAATAAAGGCACAAACTCAAACCATGGATAAAAGAAAGTGCAAGTCTATAAATTTGTTGCCTGAGGTCATTTCTGGGACAAAATCAATATAATATAGTAGAAAGAGTCAAAATCTCTCAGGACCAAAGTAAATAGTAGTGGTAAAACCATGGATCAAAATTTGTCTCGGTCGAATTTCAAAACATTATTTTATTTCCAAAAGCTCACGAATCATTAAGTATGGCGGTACAACTCCTTTTAATAAATAACCCATTTCATGAGTGAAAAGTGAATTAAATTCCTTTCTACAAAAATAGTAGTAAGATCATGATTTAGCCAGAATCGTACAACTAAATTAGCATGAACGTACCAAGCCTATGCATGTCATCACCAGTATCAAAACAATTAAATCATAATTCTCTAAGCATCTGTAGACTAAAACCATGTCCTTTAGATAAAATACTAACGTGGGGTCCAAGTGGTATAGTAACCACGACCTTTGTCTCAGTAGTATATACCATCATGATATTAATATTTTAAATAGAGATCTATGATATAATCCAATAAGACAAATAATAAACCTTATACTAAAAGGATAGTTAGCATCAATTATGGTTAATGTGCTTATAATTTAGGCTGATTTGATTTTATAGCTATAATACATATTTCATCTTAAGGATAGGTTCACCCTTCTACACCCAGAGTTATAAATTAGTCTAAGTCACAATATCTATCAATAATCACATCTTATCATCCTTACCAAGCATGTAATATGTCTAATACACTATCTCATGAAGAAGAGTAGGTTGAAGCCTACCTCGAAGCCAAATCGCAAGTATTTAGTCATCCCTTTTATCTCTACGATCCTGAAATATTGCCATGTATTCAAATAGTAACCTACATATCGTTAGGAGTAACACATGACTCATATTACTATATAAGGGTTCGAGTCAAAATTTAGGTCAAGAATAGGACCGCAAATAAAATCCAAAATTGATTTGATCATGAGGTCCTTTGAAGGAGAAAAAATGTATGCTCAAAAGTTGAGCATAAATGAAGTTCATGTTGGTAGCGCCTAATGTCTAGGGATTTGAAGACCTAATTTTTAAGAATTTTAATAAAATAGGATTGAAATTGATAGAAATAAATTGCGAAACGACTAAGGAGTGTTAGGCTGGCTTACTTTAAATTAAATGGTAGATTTCCTTATCTCCAATTTCCCAAAATAATGGGACAATCAATGTTAAATTCATGTGAAGAAGAATATTTAATCTCTATTGATGCTGCTTATGCAGCTCGATGATCTCTTAAGTGATCCACCAAAAAATATGAGGACTTTTCTTAAGCAATCGAGTGTTGCTTAAGCATAAAAGCAATATCTTAAGCGACTGATGGGTCTAAAGGAGATGAATAAGGTGATCCGCTGATCTCTTAAGTTACCAAAGGTCCGCTTAATTTGTTGCACTAAATGATGCCATGGATCAGATTTTGCTAAGCCCAAATAGACTTTGATCGGGTGTGTGAGATTTATTGCGAACCTCGTGTGCAGAAATGAACTATGCTACAATACTAAATTCGACATTCTGGACATATTGGAATCATCTAAACTTTCATTTAAGATCAGTTTGACTTAATATTAGGCCCACACCTATTGTTCAATTTTTATATAATTCATCCAATTGCCCCAAATGAGTTTAGAAGCCTTGGGACCTAAACCAAGTTTCTCCTAGCCTAAAATAAATGCTTCGGAGATGATGGTGCCATAAAAATTCTCATTCGAGGTCATCTACTAGGAATTTTGGTCTGAGACCAATTCTCTAATATCAAAAGCTCAATAATAGGGAAATGAGCCTAAAACTAAAATAAATTGTCTAATAACTAAACCAACAATTTCGGGAAGTTGTACATGACCTGTAGTTGCTATGGGAAGGCCCAAAACACCAAAAATACAAATAGATCAAGTAAATAACCTAGACAGTCATTACAATATTGCTATTGTTTCAAGTGAATGTTTTAAATTATTTTTCATAATTGTCTTAAGTTCAATAACATTACCGAATGACATGAATATTCCTACAACATCAATAAGGTTTCTTTATGCTGTGAACTTATGAACTTCAATGTATGGTATAACTTGTACCTAGTTACACGAATCTAGTAGATTTTTGTTGAAATGAATAGAAATATAATATGATCTTAAGAAAAGTAGATGGTAAATCAAGAAAGTATGTCTAAAAGGGAGCTCATTATCCTAAATTGTGTTTGTCGATCTAGGTATTGTTTATTTTATAAATTCAAATGACTTTTCATGTTTACGATATGAAGATAATTTGGCATGCATGGATGCTATTACATACGGAGGATACTAATTCATACTTCAAATGTGAATCGGTGCATAGCCAATGGAGTGTTGATTGGAACCACATAGTGCATGGTGTATTATGTATTTATGTCGGTTACATCATCTTGTTCAATAGTTAACTCTAGATGTTAATGGGTAGCCTGCCTTCTATGTTTTCGATTTCTGTTTGTGAAATCTCATGCCCTTTAGTTATAAGTCTGTTGTTTTAGTTTCATACACGTATAATAAGCCTTGTCCTTCCTTCCATAGTTTAACATACCATACATTTCGTCTGTAGCATTACATTATTTGACGTTGTAGAATTAGTTAGTCACTCATGTGGCACAATGCATCATTAAGTTCATGCAGTTCAACTTGGGTGAGTTCTCCATCTTTCTTAATTTCCTAGTTCAGTTATTATGTTGTTTCAATTTGGTACTTTAAGGTATACCGGAGGTCTTTTCCTAGTAAACATTGTTCATTTGTTTTAGAGGCAATGAATACCAAATTTGCCAACTTAAGAAGTGATCATAAGAAAGATCACCTATCTCCACTTCTCATAACTGTACTAGAATAAAAACCATACCAAAATAAGAATGAAGTATCCAACTCCACACTAATACCAAATCAAACCATTACCCGGAGATAAGCCTAACAAACCTAAAGGGCAAGTCCAAGCCCTTTTGATATCAACACGAAGAACACTATCAGATGATGAACGAGACAACTTGAAAGAATAGGTCCCAAACTGGCTATCCTCAAAAGAAGATACATAAATAAATTGCCAACTTTAGAACCATAATAGAACTACAAAATGCCAATTTACTTTCACTATCATAACCCATTCAACAAAATTTCTAGCCTCGCCAACAAAAGAGGAAAACAACCGACCTCACCTTGATATAATAAATCATCCAACCGATCTAGCCACCCAAGACAAGAAATAAGAACTGGGATGAAGGGAATTCTAACTAGAAAATGCTATTTTAATCATTTATCAAATGAGGGTCGATCAACATCAAATGATGACAATAATAACAACTACCAAACAACATTAACATAAAAAGTAGGCGGTACCTAAACTAAAAATCCCAAACAAGTACCACTCCACGATTATAAGAAGACCAATAAGCCACGAAAAGTGCGACTCGCACCGAAATAGTACACCCCCAAGTATATATAACACTAATCTACTCTATCCACTACTAAATGAAATAATCTATAGGGGTATTCATATAATCATAAACTTTATACCAAGGACCACAACAATCAACGTAAACCTACAAAGGTATATAATCATTAATTGGTACGAGAACCCCACTACTCTCAAATAAAAAGGTAAGTGAGAAAAGTAAAAGGTGCACCTATCACGATGGAATCCAATGTCCTATGACTAATGCTCATAAGGGAGAACAAATCTGGATGGGTCCAAACTCGAACTGAGCATCGGAATCACCAATCGAGGAACTAAGTACACTTTCTCTCACTAAAGATGCCACAATACTATATACTAATCTGGATGAGCTAGATGACCAATATTCCCATGCCAGGGATACTCTTTAGACTAGTGGATGATTTCTTTACAGTCATAGCAAACCTCAAAATCCCTAACCTGGTGAGACACACAGATTGACTCCAACTGGCTTACCAAACCAAAGTTGGGAGACTCTATACTGAGATGGACATCCTCCCCATAATCATAACATACCTTAAGAACTCTAGGTTAGTGAGGAATACATTCTACCTCTATCCTAACAACAAATTCATGTTTGGGGCACTATCTAGAAGAATGTCCAATCTCGCCACAACTATGACAAACTTCTAGAATACTTTGAGATACTGTCCTTACTGATCCAGAATAGCTTCTAAGAGCTAAAGACCTATACCAAATTCTCCACAATGTCTAGCAAGAGCTTTTCTCATTGAAATCACCATACCTAATTTGAGATCCACCCATTGTCTAAGAAGCTACCTGAGTAGAATTGATAGGCTATAGTAAAGCTAACCTCCGCTGAGGGGATCCTCACTTCTAAATGGAATACCAATGGCACTATAATAATGATATGGCCTTTTACCACCACCTTCATAAGTCTCAGAACATATCTATCTATGGCTCTTACATAATCAATAACCTAAAAGAAGAAAGACCTAGCTGTTATCAAATACTACAATGCTAAATGAAGTGGCAAAGCTAACCCTCTAATAAACCCAATGACTATCTCATGTTCTAAAGAAAGTTGAATAGGAGTATGGCTAGCCCACTCAAGTAATCCAATCTTGTACTCTAAAACCAACAAGGTACTATACTGCAAACCAACAAACCTAACTCTAGCTTGAGAACTGCTCGATGAACCAGATCTCAACTCTAGCTATGAGGTATCCAAAAAAAGGCTCAAAATCTCAAATGTTGAATCTTCAAAGACTGAAGAGTCACAAACTCCACTAAAGCCTAGGTTAGCCTCAAATACTTTCATTGACACTGAAGGTACTCGATATTCATCCCTGATACCCTGGTCTGATATTGTACTAAAACTCTAGAAATATAACTTAAAGTCCCATCTATATCTATCTATAACCTCGTATAATCCAGCTAGGATAAAATAGAGCAAAAAATAATCTTGAGGCTTATAGAAATATGGATGTAAGGAGTCAAAAATAAAATTTCCTAAGAATACTTTATAGCCACTCAAAGATAGGTTATGGAAGTCTCCACGTCGATCTATAAGACACTACTAGATACTAACCTCTTGTACCAACACACTTATAAATTTGGCTCTCATACCAATTTTTCATGACCTAATTTCTTAGCTCATAATAGCGTCCAAGTTAACCCACCAGTAGGTAAGTTAACCCATCATCCAAAACTACTAGTAATGGACTATCAATAAGAATGAATAAAGATAGCAGAATGATTTTAAGAAAAAGTCTAATATATATAAGAGATAATAACATAACTTGGTGGATTTAGCACAAAATCTTCTGATATAATAGGAATACAAAGTGAACTTCTACAAGAATATATTGATACAACCCATCTCTGAATACATCATAGAGATTAATCAAGTCTATAAAAGAGAGAATATAAATACTCCAAACATTAGGAGCTCACCCTAAATCTTCAATCCATAGATGCTCCCCATGATGAACACAACAATAATGAGAACCCATACGATGATCTGTAGGATACAAAAGTGTAGTATGTGTACCAAGACATGGTACTCAGGAGGAAACAACAGACTGAGCTCCAATGATAAATCAAATGTAAATAACATGTAAGCAGGAATGTAAACTACATCCAAATATCCATGAAACTTACATGATAAACTAAGGAGTCAATAAGAATGAACTATCCTATTCTAGCCGTACTCAGGAGTTTAATTACTATGCCATATATCATTCGCCAATATAAAAATAAAGATTAGAAAAAGGATATATGGTAGAACACAAGGCCAAGAAATATATACAACATTAAATAAGGAAAGATACGGATATACAATAATACACATAGCTATATATATATAAAGAGAGAGAGAGAGAGAGTGAGAAAGAAAGAAGTATATATATAACCAAGACTAAATTAAAGGTACAACCTAAGGAAGTCATTCTTGAATTTTAAGGTCTCCTACTCATAGTGGGAACTAATACTAGTATATTTAGGTCCTATAATTATAAATTACAACCATGATATAAATATCCAAAATAAAGTAACTTAAGATAAAGGAATTAGAAAATCAAACCTCGAATCTCAGTAATAGTGCATAATCAAATTTATAAAATGTAACCATAATAATAATACAGTAATTGGCTAGTACAGATAAACAATACCTAAATCAAGTGTAACACCCAAGATCCCATTCCAAGATGTCACACGGTGCTTAAGGCCACACGTGGCCTCAACCTAACACTCTGAGCCTGTCAACACTTTTATAAATCACTATGAAAACAATCAAGGTTTAATAAGGAAGAATAATCATTTCACGAATATACTGGAATATAAAGAAATACTATCTTATACCATCAAAATACCGAAGTTCTATACATACTAGTACTCTAGTCTGACAAAGCCTCTACTACATAAGACTGAAGAGCCACTGGGATAGATCCCAAATAGACTCGTACTGAATGGGAAATAAACTACCATCTACTATCAAGACAAAAATTAGGGACATAGATTCTCGAACAATGAGGACTCACCAACTATACTAATGTAGATGGAGGTACATGAAGATCACTGTCGCTGTTGAGACTGAGCGCCTGAACCTACATCATGAGAAAATGTAAAACATAGAAGAGTATAGGAATCAGTAATTGTGAATTTACTGAGTATGTGGGAGTTCAGGCAACACTTAAATAATATCATAAATGTATAAGAAAGTTATGCATTCTACTAATAATTACTCTCTTCAATTGAGCTACCTAAAATATATTTCCATAAATCATTAATAATGTCACATGCTGCATAAATCTCATAAACCATTGTACTCAACTCAAACTCTTTGACTCATGACTTAGAGTGACTTAGTAACTCATGGAACTTGGACTATTATGGACTTGGGATTTTCTTATTACTGAAATAAACTAAACTATGTGAGCAGCATGGAGTCCAACATTTTGCCCTTCTAAGGAGAGAACCCCACATTGGGGGGAGCATCATACTTTTATCAGGAAGTACAACCTCAATTTCATTATCACAATCCCATACTCGTCCTATAGCCCACAAACTATCAATATCAATCCTATAGTGGCACGAAGTTTCGAAAAAATGCCACATTTCTTGCTCGGTGCTAAATACTCCTCCCAGACTAAGCTCAGAACGCGTTACAAAATCCACCTTAATTAATAGCAACTCATGGGTCTATCATAAAAACCAAAACAATAATATATTTCATCATTAAATCATATACAATTGTAGATTCCTAAGTCAACTCAAAATCAAACAATCTTTCTCAACATCAAGTGTGTTTGCTTATCAAATGATATCGAATGTTAAAACTTTTGGAAGACATCAAAAGACTCGTTCTTGACTTTCAGTCCCAAATATCAATAAATATTTAATAATCAACATTTCATTGAAAAGCTTGAATCATAACCATTATCACAAATCATTCAGAAATCATCAATCATAATAACAATATTAAACTCATGGCATAAATTCTCAATTTAAGAGATAAAATGATGAAATAATCTTTTATATTAAACTTGAACAATTCAAATCTCACAAATCATTAATAGAATAATTTGGGTGTAATCCCACTTTGCAAATTCATGGAAATCAATAATAGAAATCAAATCTTTAGGCACAATGACGAAAGGAGTGTTCTTGTTCAAACCCCACATACCTTGATTATGGATTTGAATGAAGAAACCTTTTCCACTTCTTGAGTTAGGGTTCTAGACGTTTTTGACTTGGGTACATTGAATCTTGAACCAATTTGTGAAATCTATGGTTGGATTCTAGATGTTCTTGGGAGATTTAGATTGAATTTTGGGAGAGAAAACCTTAGTATTCTTGATGAAATGGAAGAAGAATCAAGTTTTCTTCTTTACTTGGATATATATAGAGGGTCAAAATGGGTGAAAAAGACCAAAATACCTTTTTAAAAACATCCCTTAATTGCTAAAAAAAATGGATGACTACATTTGTGACTGGCCGTCAAACCTGTGACAGGCCGTCATGAAATGTCGTCACAAAAGGGTGGATTTTATGATTTTCTGCCTATTTGTGATGACCTTTTGTGACAAGCCGTCAGACCTGTGACGGGCTGTCAAAACATATCGTCACACATTGTCTAGACTGACATGCTGGAGTAAAATAGGCATAACTCTTTGCTCCGGTGTCGGATTTTGGCATAATTGGTATCGCTGGAAATCTTATTCAATTATGAATCTTTTGGTAGGTTATGGGAAAAATAATTCGTATTATAACGAGAGATATCCTCATTTGAAGTTGACTATGCCAAAATCCTTCTCAAGTATTCAATAGGTAAAGAATATTTTGATTCCCCCAATCGTTAGGACATCTTTAAAGCATTAATACACATTACCCTTGACCTGAATACAACCAAAACACTATAATTTTTTATCATGAGATTGATTCATGGTTGCATTATTAGTTAGAGTCTCGAGGTATTACAATATCTCCCCCTTGGAAATATTCATCCTCGAATATTGCTAGATAGGCAGAGAACAAGAAAAAATGAGGACACATAGCTGGAACGACTCACTAAAAGGGGCTTATTTCACTCTAAACTTTTGAGTACTTCATAAAATGCACGAATCATAGAGAGAATAACCATATAGCTGAACACAATGGATTAGAAGGAAACTGGATTAATAAAGAATAGTACTTTTGGCTTTATTTGAACTCGCGAAGAAGAGATGAGGGTATCTGGTTTGCAAATCTGCTTCTGCTTCCCAAGTAGCACCCTCGACTGATTGATTTCACCACAAAACTTTAACCAAGGGAACTTTCTTATGTCTTAGTCTACGAACTTGATAATCTAGGATTTCAACCAGAACTTCGTCATATGAAAGGCTATCCTGAACATCAAAATTTTCTGATGGATCAACAACAACAGAATCAGCAATATGCTTTTTGAGCATAGAAACGTGAAAGACAGGATGGACAGCTGACAACTAGGCAGGCAACTCAATCTCATAAGTTGCTTTCCCAGCACGATTCAAAACTCTATAAAGGCCAACGTATCGAGGATTAAGCTTACCTTTCTTATCAAATCTTTTCACATTCTTCATGGGTGAAATCTTCAAGTACACCAGATCGTTAACCTTAAATTCAAGAGATCTTCTTCTTGTATCTGCATATGACTTCTGACGACTCTATGTTGTCTTCAACCTTTCCCGAATCAACTTAACATTTTTTCCATAGCCTCAAACACAACATCAGGTCCACTCACAGTGGCTTCACCCACTTCAAACCAACCTATGGGTGATCTATATCGCCTTCCATATAAAGACTCAAATGGAGCCATTCTAATTCTAGCATGAAAACAGTTGTTGTAAGCAAATTCAATCAAAGGAAAATGTTCATCCCAACTTCCTTTGAAATCAAGAACACATGCCCTCAACATATCCTCCAAGGTCTGGATGGTCCTCTCAGCCTGACCATCTGTTTGCGGATGAAAAGCTGAGCTAAGATAAACTTGGGTATCGAGACCCTTCTAAAAATCCCTCCTAAAAAGAGAAGTAAATTGAGTACCCCTATCGGAGATAATAGAAAAAGGAACTCCATGTAACCTGACTAATTCTCGAATGTACAGCTTAGCATAGTCCTCAGCGGTGAAAGATGTATGCATTGGCAAGAAATATGTTGACTTAGTCAACCTATCTACAATGACCCAAATCGAATCTTGACGACATCGACAAGGAGGTAAACCAGTCACAAAATCCATATTTACTTCTTCTCACTTCTAAGTAGGAATACTGAATTCTTTCATTATTCCACTGGGTCTTTGGTGTTCTATCTTAACCTGTTGGCAAGTTGTACACTTCTCTACGAATTTTGCTACATCATTTTTCACACCATTCCACCAATAGATTTCTCGCAAATCGTGGTACATCTTGGTAGTATCGGGATAAATAGAGTATCACGTGCCATGCACTTCAACAATAATTCTCTATCTCAAATCTTCAGCATCAGGCACACATAATCTATTCTAAAATCTCAATACACCATCTCCCCCTTAGGAGAAAACCTCCACCTTTTGTTCTTTAACTGACTCCTTCAGTTTGACTAAACTAGGATCCATATCTTGCATCTCTTTTATTTCCAAAACTAGAGAAGACTCAAAACTACTTTGGACCTAAATATTACCCTCAGCTGAATCAAGCAATATAACTCCCAAAATATCTAGACGATGCACCTCATGAGATAACTCCTTCCTATCTTCCTCGACCTATGCTACACTACCCATGGATGACCTTCTAAAAGCATCTGCCACTACATTGGCCTTGCTCGGGTGATACTGCACATTCGTATCATAGTCCTTTAATAATTATAACCACCGCCTCTGATGAAGATTCAACACTCTCTGAGTAAACATATACTGCAAACTCTTGTGATCCGTAAAGACATCAACATGAATACCGTAGAAATATTGTCTCAAGATTTTCAAGGGTTAGACTACTGCAGCTAACTCGAGGTCATAGGTTGGGTAGTTCTTCTCATGTGGTTTCAACTGTATGGAGGCATAGGTAATAACCTTACCTTTTGGCATTAACACGCAACCCAACCCAACTCTAGAAGCATCACAGTACACCGCAAAATCATCTACACCATTTAAAAGGGTCAACACAGGGGCCGAAGTGAGTGAAGTATTCAACTCCTAAAAACTCTTCTCGCAAGAATTAAACCATAGAAATTTAACTTTATTTTGGGTCAACCGAGTTAAAGGAGACGAAATGGAAGAGAAACCCTCAACAAAATAATGGTAGTAGCCAGCTAGACCCAAGAAAATTCTAATATCAGATGGGGAAATATATCTAGCATAATTTTTCACAGCTTTTATCTTTAGAGGATCAACTCGAATACCTTCAGAAGAAATAATATGACCTAAAAAAGCAACTAACCTTAGACAAAATTCACATGTGCTAAATTTGACAAATAGTTAATGATCTCTAAGGATAGGCAAGACTATTTGAAGATCATCTTATGGTCGTTCTCACTTTGGAAGTATACAATAATATCATCTGTGAACACAATAACAAACATATCCAGGTACTGTCTAAAAACCCAATTTATAAGGTCCATAAAAGCTGCGGGGGCATTTGTTAGCCCAAATGACATGACCAGAAACTCAAAATAATCATATCGGGTATGAAAAGCTTTTTTTGGAATATCACACTCCCTAACTTTAAGCTGGTGATAGTTGAATCTTAAATCTACTTTTGATAAATAGTTGGCACCTTTTAGCTGATCAAACAGGTCATCAATTCTAGGAAGAGGGTAGTTGTTATTGACCATGACCTTTTTAAGCTAACGATATTCAATGCACATCCGTAATGAACTATGTTTCTTTCGCACCAACAGAATGGGTACACCCCAAGGATATACACTAGGCCTTATGAAACCCTTTTCTAGAAGATCTTTGAGTTGCTGTTTCAACTCCTTAAGTTCTATGGGGGCCATACGATATTGAGGAATAGAAATCGGCTATGTATCTTGGAGAATATCAATCCCAAATTCTATCTCTCTATTAGGAGGTACCCCTGGGAGATATTCCAAAAAAATATCACAAAACTCATTAACAATGCTGATCGACGGAATGGCCAGAGTCTCAAACTTGGTATCTTTAACTCAAAGCAAATGATAGATGCAACCCTTGGATATCAATTTCTTATCTTTAAGATAGGCTATGAAATGACTCTTGGGAGATACAAAATTTTTGGACCATTCAAAGCTTGGCTCATTGGGAAACTAAAACTTGACTACACGACTACGATAGTCTATAGACGTATAACAAGAGTGAAGCCAACCCATACCTAGAATAATATCTAAATCAACCATGACTAGCTCAATCAAATCTGCAAGCATGAATCTGTGAAGGAAAGTGATAGAAAACTTCTTATATACTTTCTTAGTAATAATAAGTTCACCTACTGGAGTAGAAACTAGAAAAGCTTCAGGAATCTTTTCAGCATTGATCTCAAAATTCACAGCCACTAACGGAGTCACATATAAAAAACTTGACCCAGGGTCCATCAACACATACACATCAAAATAAAATACACGGAGCATACCTGTAACAACATATGGTGAATCCTTCTGCTCCTAGAGAGTTGGTATTGCAGAAAAGCGACTCTGTTGCTGACCACCGGCATTTCTAGATAAGGCACCCTGAGTAGGAGTAGGACGAACCAAAGGGGCTGGAGCACTAATTGCCTAACTCTGCACATGAATATCACGGCTCCCCTATCTAGCATATGGGCAATCCCTGAATTTGTCGCCTAACTTACCATAACCAAAACAACCTCTCGGATCGACTAAACACTCACCTGGATGGTCCTTACCACACTTTGAACATGGGGGAGGATGAGGTCTATTACTCAAACTATCCTGAGAGCCTATACACAGTAGGTCTATTACCCTGCTCCTGCCTGACTCTGGATACGGGAGCACTAGATGATGACGGTGTTGGCACAATAGAACTACTCTAAAATTGAGGGAAGATCCCTCCAGAAAATCTAGTCTGACTATATCCCTACTGCTCTGATCTAACTTTCTTATTCCCTCTTACTTTCTCTCTTTCTTTCACCTTGTCCGCTTCAATATGTTAAGCATGTATCATTAATCTAGAAAGATCCATCTCCCTATTGAGCATAGTAGACATGCACTTTTTCATAACATAACTCGATACGCCAATCAAAAAATTACTCATACTGGTTCTGGAATCAGCCATCATACCGGGAGAATACTTAGACAACTAGTTAAATTTAAGACAATATTCATTAACTGTCATGAAGCCTTATCTCAAGTTCATAAATTCTTATAATTTTTCTTTCCTTAGCTCCGGGAGAAAGAATCGGTCTAAGAAATCATCCTAGAACAACTGCCAAGTCAAGGAAGAGGCATTCTCCCCTCTACTCTTTCTCTACATCTCCACCCAATCACAAGCAACATCTTTCATGTGATAAGAAGCTAGCTCTACACTTTTTTCCTCTGTCACATGCATAATTTTGGCGGTATTTTTCACCTCAGAAAGATACATATGTGGGTCCTCACCTACCCTTGACCCATAAAACTCTGACAGATTCATCTGCATATAATCACGAACTCGAGCTATCGCTGAATTACCTTCTTGCGGTGGTGGGACTACGGCCTGACCATTGTCCTGAGCATTGGTGGTAACTGCCTGGGCTAGCATCTGAAAAGCTACTCAAAATTCAGCATGAGTCAGTATCTCAGTTAAAGGATCAATAGGTTAAGGTCATTCATTGTTTCTATAAGATTATGAGGAGGCATTTTCTGTCATAAAAGAGCACAAATTAATAGATGAGAGAAACAGTCGTAGGCACGATAGAATTTTGAAAGAAAAAATAACTTTTCCTAAAACATGCCATAGCATCTTGCTCATAGATGTGGTGCGCTACACACAAATGGTCAAGAATCTACGTAACATAGCTTTTCAGACTCCCTTGGACTCTTTAAACCTTAGGCTCTGATACCAAGCTTTTAACGCCCCAAGATCCCATCCCAAGATGTCACACGATGCTTAAGGCCACACTTGGCCTCAAGCTAACACTTTGAAGCAGTCATCACTTCTATAACTCACTATGACAACAATTAAGCTATAATAAGGAAGAATAATCTTGTCATGAACATACTGGAATACGAAGAAATAGTATCCTGTACAATAAAAATATCGAAGTTCTGTACATACTGGTACTCTAGTATGACAAAGCCTCTACTAAATAAGACTGAGGAGCCATGGGGATAGATCTCTAACTGACTCTTACTCAACGGGAAATAAACCACCATCTACTATAAAGACAAAAATTAGGGATATAGATCCTCGACCCATAAGGACTCACCAACTGTATAAATGTAGATAGAGGTACTCGAAGATCACTGTCGCTGTTGATATGGAGCACCTGAGCATACATCACGAGAAAATGTAGAACACAGAAGACTATGGGAATCAATACTTGGGAATGTACTGAGTATGTGGGGGTGCAGGCAATACTTAAATAATATCATATATGTATAAAAAAATTATGTATGCTAGTAATAATGACTCTCTTCGCTTTAGTTACCTAAAACATGTTTTCCATAAATCATGAATAATAACACATGCTTTATAAATCTCATAAACCATTGGACTCAACTCAAACTCTTTGACTCATGACTTAGAGTGACTTAGTAACTTATGGAACTTAGACTATTATGGACTTGGGAGTTTCTTATAACTGACATAAACTAAACCATGTGAGCCGCATGGAGTCCAACATTTTTTCTCCTAAGGAGAGAACCCCATATTGGCGGGAACGTCATACTCTTGCCAGGGAGTACAACCTCAATTTTATCATCCCAATCCTATTCTCGGCCTCTGGCCCATAAATTATCAACATCAATCCTACGGTGGTACGTAGTTTCGGGGAAATACCATATTTTCCGCTTGATTCTAAATACTCCTGCTAGACTCAGCTCAGAACACGTCAGGAAATCCACTTTAATAAATAGTAACTCATGGGTCTATCATAAAGAGAAAAACAATAATATATCTCATTGATAAATCATATACAACTGTGGATTCCTAACTTAACTCAAAATCAAACAATCTTTCTCAACATCAAGTGTGCTTGCTTATCAAATCATATCAAATATCAAACATTTAGGAAGACATCAAAAGATTCATTCTTGACTTTCAGTGCCAAATATCAATATATATTCAATAATCAACATTTTATAGAAAAGCTTAAATCTTGATTCTTATCTCAAATCATTCCAAAATCATCAATTCATAATAACAATATTCAACTCATGATATAAATTCTCAATTTAAGAGATCAAATGACGAAATAATCTTGTGTATCAAACTTGAACAATTCAAATCTCAGAAATTATTAATAGAATAATTTGGGTGAAATCCCACTTTGCAAATTCATGGAAATCAATATTAGAAATTAAATTTTCAGGCACAAGAATAAAAGTAGTGTTCTTGTTCAAACCCCACATACCTTGATTATGGATTTCAATGAAGAAACTATTTATAGGCTCATTTTCCACTTCTAGAGTTAGGGTTCTTGATGCTTTTGACTTGGGTACCTTGAATCGTGAACCAATTTGTGAAATCTATGGTTGGATTCTCGATGTTCTTGGGATATTTAGATTGAATTTAGGGAGAGAAAACCTTAGAATTCTTGATGAAACGGCAGAAGAATTAGGTTTTCTTCTTTACTTGGATATATATAGAGGGTCAAAATGGGTAGAAAATACTACAATACCTTTTTAAAAACGTCCCTTAATTGCTAGAAAAATATGTTTGATGACATTTTTGACAGGCCGTCACAAAATGTCATCACAAAAGGGTGGATTTTATGATTTTCTGCCTATTTGTGATGACCTTTTATGACATGCCGTCAGATATGTGATGGGCTGTCAGAAAATGTGGTCACACATTTTCCAGACTGACATACTGGAGTAAAATAGGCAAAACTCTTTTCTCCAGTATCGGATTTTGGAGAAATTTGTATCGCTGAAAAGCTAATTCAATTATCTATCTTTTGGTAGGTCATGGGCTCAATAATTCGTAGTGTAACGATATATATGCTCATTTTAAGTTAACAATGCCAAAATTCTTCTCAATAATTCAATCGGTAAAGAATGTTTTGATTCGCCCAATCGTTTGGACATATTTAAAGCCTTAATACACATCACCCTTGACTAGAAAACAACCAAAACACTATAAGTTATTTCTCATGAACTTTATTCGTGGTTGCACTATTAATGGATGAAAATGCGAAATATGCAAATGGGTTTGATGAGTGAAAGGTCCAAGATCTAGAAACCTTTTTTTATCCTTGAAAGAGTAATTTAGGTAAATATTAGGTAACCTATAACACCCTTGAAAGAGGGTTAATGGGGACAAAGAAATGGTGAACAACTAAGCTTATGGTTTACTGCCCTTTACAATTATAGAAATAAGTTATTAAGGAGTGTAAATCATGTCAGGAGCATCATCCCAGAAATAGGGATGCTTGATTGCAGTTTTGGGTGGTTATATAAACTCCATAGTTGTTAGGTGCTCGAAAGAGCCAATGGGTAAAATTTTTGGGGTCTTATTGAAAGATTGACCTTAATGATCTTCAACCTATCCTATCCCTTAATTAACAACTAAATTCCATAATACACCAACGTTACCCCACATTATTTACCTTTAGGGATACATAATCCTAAGATCTCTCCAAACCTTAAATATGAATCAAATATAGCATTTACCATGTATTTATTGAAGGTTGTATGAAATATTTTCAAGCAATTACCCAATTTAATTATACATGTCATTTTCATTAGCATTTTGGGTAACCTTATAGTAATTTTAAGTACCCTAGGTTTGAAGTCTATAGCATTCACTTCTTCAGAATGAACCCAAAGTTACATTGGGTTACTTGACAATGACCACCTCACCTATCAATTATGGGAGTGATTTGAGCGTTATCAAAATCGAGCTGTTGACAGGAAGTGAAATACAGATTTCACTTTTGTAGTCAATTCTTACTTGGGAATACCTAGAGTGCAGTAATTTAATTTTTTTCTTATTTTTGAATATTTTGTAGGTGATCAAAGTTTTAATGGAGATATAAGCAATAATGCAAGTAATTTGGGCCCCATTGATGCCCCACTAGATGGTGAGGGCCAATTAAATAAGGTAGGGAAAATTAGGGCAATTCGTATCTCGCAAACCAACGAGAATAGTGTGTTTCATATGACTAGTATTATGCTTCACATGTTGAAAATGAAATGAATATATGTGGGTCAAGCATATGAGGACACAAATGTCTATTTGAAGAAATTTGAGGAAGTCTGTGCACCATCTAACATAGCACATATTACACAAGAATCCATTCGGCTTTGACTCTTCCCATTTTCATTGACAGGGAAAGCGGTGTTATGGCTCCACTCACTTTTACCCGATTCAATTACATCTTGGGAGGAGCTTACCAAGTGATCCTTGATAGATTTTCCAACCATAAAAAATACTTTACTTCGTAGGCTCGAATATGGTTGCACATTATTTATAGCTGAGTATCTCTTTGCACTCACTAGACATTAGTTCCTAAATTACATGCTAGTATGGTTTCTTATATTTTAGATGGCATTTGATTTGATGTTTGTCAACTCATGCTCAATAAAATAGATTATTTTACAAATCTAGGTGGTATGAATCTCTTTTACCTCTTTTAGACTACTGATCTTTGCAAGAGAGTGAGGGTGGAAGAGTTTTCTAGTGATACATAGGTGCATCCTAGCGCCCCCATCTACCCATTAAGGATTCAAGGAGAGGGTACACCAGGAAAAAGAAAGAAAAGAAAGATCAACATGGAAGATCCAACATATAGCGAACCCGAACCTCATAGGCCAACTACCATGGGACCTATTGAAGTTATTAGAGTCAATATTACAACCATAAAAAAGATTGTGTCTCTCTTGCCTCAAGGGCCAGGAGAGCCATCCATTACCCATCACTCATATGTGTCATGTGCCAATCATGACGAGTACAAGAAGAACCAAAAGAAGCCAAAAACTACTATTTATTAGCTTGAGAAATCCTACTCTTCTTTTTCAGAATCACACCGAGACCTCCAGAGCTCATATGAAAAGATGATCATAAGGAAGAAAACAAGGGATGAATTCTTTATCAAGATGTGGAAAGGGTTGAAGGCCCAATGAAAGGTCCTAAAACCCTGAAATAGGCTTCCTACGTCTTGAGTGGACAATGATAATGAGGCCCCAGGTGATTGGTCATATCATAAAGAGGATGGTGATGATGCGGGGTCTAAGAGTGATAGCAGCCCTTGATGCGGATTTAGGGAACACCCTTACATCTTTTATCCTTGATTATTTATGTAGTGGGGACACTGCTACCTTTTTAGTTGGGGGTGTCACCTTATTTATTTGATTTGGGCATGTATTATTGATATTCTGCATACTTTTCTACTCTTTTGGATAATTCTTATTTTTTATTTACGTTGTAATATTTGGGAACTCTAATGGTGCCCACATCTAAATGGAATAGTTATTTTGTTCTTGTTTTGTTAATTTGATATTTAAGTTTCTAACCATAGTTGCAAGGGAAGTTTGAGTACCATGGCATCAATGATTGGGATTCACATTTACACCTATTGGTGAAGTCTTATTAACCATATGGAAGTTTTCCCATAATATTGTTGTCAATAAGATGATAGCTTAGATTGTTTCCACAATTAACAAAATAATGCATAGCTTAGGTACAAAAGCAAACACCTCCTCCTTCTGAAGAATTTTAAAAAAGTCAAAGGCTTAGACATGAGCAACTTTGTGACAATCTTCTCTCTCTTTATTTGACTTTAATACTCCACCCTTGTCTCAAGCAAAGAGAACAATTGACCCTCCTTGGCAACATTCGCATGTCGTGTGTGTGAGCTTAATTGTTTATATCTCATGTATACATGTATTATCTAGAACTTGCCCCATTAGTCTTTCAAAACTAAAATTTGGTTGTGCTTGGTAGGTAAAATGATAATAGTCCATCTTGTGATTTTAGAAGCCTACTTTAACCTAAAATTCCCACAAATACATAGAAGTTACCCCTAGTCACCCTCTTTGAGCCTTTGGACTTTTCTTTGGCAACCACATTATAAGTTGTGACCCTTCTGCTTACTCTCTCTTGAACCCTATCCACCTTGAACTTAAGAATGCAAATTGAGGTAAAAATTCTAAGTTGGGGGTGATGTAAAGAGGAAGGAAGTGTAGTGAGCCACAAAGTCATAAAAACAAAAAGAACCTTCAAAACTAGAAAGTAGCATTTTGCTTTACAGGAAAAGATAGTTCATCGAAAGAATGAGTTGAATAAATATTGAGGCAAGCATAAGAAGTGAGGAAAAAAGGTGAAAATACTTTAGGAAAAGAAAAAGAGACAATGTGGGTACAGCAACAAAAGACAAAGAAGTGTCTCAATAATCAAAAAGTGATGAGTATATGATGTAGAAATTCATAGAGGGTATAGACTTATTGTCCTAAATAGCTATCCTACCCTACTATAAAACTACATTACAAGTTCAAAAATCCCTTTGTTAATTCCAACCAAGTGTGGTCATTGTAGTGGCGATTTAAAATAGGGGAAAGTTTATGGCATCGTACTTGTAACAAGGAGAGTTCCTTAAGATAGTGAGTGATTGCACTTAAATTTCCTTGTTTCGTAATTGTTAACTAGGTATGCAAACATTTCTTTCTTGTGAGGGGGCGTGTGAGTTAATTAAGATGGGTGATTTTGTCATCATCCGTACAATGAGATGAGTGGATGTATAAAATTACTGTAGCCGATTTTTGATTCACCTCTAGAGTGTTTTAATTCGGCACATAGTTTCTCCCCAATATCCATTGCATTCTTCGTCACTCTATTTTATAATGATGGATATTGTTAATACTTTTCTATCCATGTGTGAAACGCTTTTTGTGGTAGCAACCAAGTTGGAGTTTTCATGATCATTGGGAATATAAATAAGCGAATAAATCAAAAGGGTCTTATAGAAAGAAGTAGTGTTGCTTGAGGACAAGCAAGGGTATGAGGTTGGGGTGTTGATGAATGGTAATCCTACCACTCATTCGCACTAATCATACATGCATACTACCATGTTTTGTATTAGAAAATGAGGTATCATATGGATTTAAGTGAACTAACACACACATTTGGGAGGCATAAAGTAAGAAGATGATTATATGTGGAATGGGTCTAAAAGGGAGAAAATAGAAGCAAAAGAAGTGAAGTTGGAAACTTGAAGAAGTCAGCCTCAGTTACCACGACCGCAGTCCTCAGGCTACGGTCGCAATCAGTCTAAGTGGTAAGTATAGCTTGATCCCGATACCTAACCATGGTGGTAGACAAACACACACGATCACGGATCAGCGAGGACAAGCCCAAGCACAGATTTGTAAAATGTCATGGCTGAATCCCAAATCATATATAAGTAAAATCCCTTTCACCTTTGGGTACTGCTTAACTCGTAACATAGTTTTGAATTCCAATCTTGAAACCCTAATTGGGAAAGTCTGTAATTAACTTGGGAGGCTCAAATTTCTCAGTTTCTTTGTGATGGAAAAAGCTTGGGTTGACCCACATATTATATTTCTCTTTTCTTTTTTCATGAGTGGGTAAGTAATTTAGTCTTGGGGTTTTTTTGAACTAGAGTGTAATTGTGTATGGGTATTGCTGTGTTTGCATGAAGTTTATTTGTTAAGTATGGATTTCACCATTGATTGAGCTTATATGTTGGAATTTGTTGGGTGAAAACTCCAAATCTCCCAATGGATTTGATGAGTGAAAGCTTTAAGCTCTAGAAACCCTTTGTCATCCTCGAAAGAGGGATTGAGGTAAAATATTAGGTAACCCATAACATCCTCGAAAAAGGGTTATCGAGGGACAAACCAATGGTGAACAACTAAGCCTATGGTTTACTACCCTTTGCAATCTTAAAGATAAGTTCTTAGGGAGTGTAAATCATGTCAAGAGTATCATCCTAGAAATTGGGATGCGTGGTTAAGGTTTTGTGTGGTTACATAAACTCAACACTTTTTAGGTGCTCGAAAGAGCCAATTGGTTAAATCGTTGGGGTCTTATTGAAATATTGACCTCAATGATCTTGGACATAGCCTATCCATTAATTAACAACTAAATTCCATAATAAAGAAAGATTACCCCATATGTTTTACCTCTAAGGATACATAATCCAAAGATCTCTCAAAACCATGAATTCAAATCAAAGATAGTATTTACTGCATATTTATTGAAGGTTGTGTGAAAAGTTTTAAAACAATTACACCATTTAATTATACATGTCATTTTCATTAGCATTCCAAGTAACCTTATAGTAATTTGAGTACACCTTGGTTTGATGTCTATGGCATTCACTCCTTGAGAATTGACCCCAAGTTACATTGGGTTACTTGACAAGGACAACCTCACCCCTTAATTATGGAAGTGAGTTGAGTTTTATCACTATAGTACTAACACGACCCAAAGTAGGGCCTTGTCATAATGGCTATCTCAAGTCAAACCGAGACTGGAGGACCAACCCCTTTACCCAACCAAAGGAACAAATATGTTGTAATGCCCCAAAAATTGAGTCCCGAGATGCATACGGTGCTTAGGGTCACAAGTGACCCCACTCTAACCCTTTCATAGGTATAACTCAAAAGCAGCTGATTTAAAACATAATTCTGAGAGAATGAAGCTGAAAATGTCTCAATACAGAATCTGTTCAATACAATATTGGAATTACAAGGTGACAATTCTACTGAGACATATACATCTACAAGAAGAAGACTGAATATATCAACCACTACTACTGTTTATGAAGCCTCTACTAGTTTTGCCTATACATAAACGGGGCATGACTCCAAACTATTCCACTCAATATGGCCGACAGAAGAAGGTACAGTGTCTCTGAACTGAAACAACCAACACAAGACCTTGAACTATAAGGACTCCTATACTTGCTAACCGAATGCTGCAATTGAATAGAATAGTAGATGGGGGTCAGCACAAAGAGAATGTACTGAGTATGTGGGGGTGCATGCAACACTTTAAATAACATCATCAATTTCATGAAAACATGCATACATACAATTATGACTCACTTGACTTGAGTTATATCAAATCATACTCTTCATACTTTCATAATAAATAGTTCAAATGGTAAAATCTCATAATCCATGTAAATCATCAAAAATCATAAATTATGATAAATCATCATAAATTATCATATCGTCAAAATTCATCCTAGGTAATCATAATTCATCATAAAATCTCAACTCTTTGACTCAAATCTCGAAGTGACTCGGTAATTCAACAAACATGACTTTTATGGACAAGGGAGTTTCCTATAACCGACAACCCCACGTGAGCTACGTGGAATACCAACGTTTGAAACCCCCGTTGGCGGGAGCGTTATACTCTTTTCCAGGGAGTACGACCTTAAAACTACAATAATCACAATCGGGCTCTCTGGCCAATAATATCGTCATCAAACAACCTTACAGTGGCACATAGGTTTGGGGAAATACCAAGTTTCCATCGCGGTGCTAAGTACTATTCCCTGACAAGCTCAGAACGTATTAGGAGATCCACCATGATCATTACAAGGGTCTATCATAAAGACCAAAACAAATATCTCAATTTATAATTCATCAACAATTGTGGATTCCTCACCCCAACTTCGACTTAAAACATTTCAATCTTTTTAACCATCAACAAGGTATCAATGCATTGAACCATCACCGACTCGACATTTGGACAAGGATATGAAGACTCAATACATAATATTTTCAACAATTCAACTCATCAAAATCATTCGAAAATAAAATACCAAAATTTATCTCAACATATATATCAAAATCAATTTTTCTCATAGTCAAAAATCATCTCGACTCTGCGAGTTCAAGGTCAATGTACTCAAATGATTATTCTTTCAATTCGACAATTAAATCATGACAACGTCTTTAGAAAAGAACTTGAGACCTTCAATTCATATTAAGAATACATATCCCATAGTACAACTCAAATCACGACTTTAATCTCGAAAGCCTTTAGAAATATCAATTCATTGTAGTAGTATGCAATTAATAGCATAAATTCTCAATTTAAGAAGTAGAGTTATGAAGTAATCATGTATATCCATATTGGTAAAAAAATTCAAAGTCTTATAAATCCTTCATAAAATAATTTGAGTGTATTCCCATTTTCCAATATCATGAAATTTCAATAATAGAACTCAACCTTTTTAAATGTCAAAATGTAACAATTTATCAAGTCATGATAACATGAATATTTTTGAGAAAATATCAAGACTCATGGTAACATCTCAAATGTTATATCTCAATATGCTCAATGATTCAATTTTGTCATAAAGAAGCTTTAAGCTTATCATAAATCTCAGTCATTCCAAAATACCATTTCAACATATATCTCGAAATCATTCAAAATAAAAATATGAAATTTACAATTATAGATATCAAGACATCTCATGTCACAAATATATATTCAGTAATTCAAATCGTCATTGGGAAGCATAAAGCTTGACATATTTCTCAAAATATTATTTCAAAATACCATCTCGACATACGTCCCAAAATCATTCAAAATACCACCTCGTGGTAAAAGTGTGTAATTCGCAATGATAATTATTAAATCTTATTATGAAAATATTGAGATAATCATATAAATGAAAGTTTATTCATTCAACCATCATAATCTCACAATCGAATTATTTGGATATAATCTCACTTGCAAAATCATGTAAAATCGTACTAAAATTAAAGCTTTGGGCTGAAGAACGGAAGATTGCTCTTGTTCAAAACCCCACATACCTTGAAATTGACTTGTTGATTACGGAATCCTGTTCGGACAAATAATGGGTGCTCCTTGAAGGTCTTGAAATGAGGAGTTCGTTTATCGGATAAATTTTGGATTTCTACGGTGCGACTGAAAGGTATTTGAAGGTGAAATTTGGCTAGGGTTTCATTATCCCAAATGTTTCATGGAGAAATTGAATTTTGAAGGTTAAATTATGTATTAAATGGACAAATTTTCGTCCAAGAAGGGGTGTGTGAAATGACCAAATTGCCCTTAAAAAACAAATAATGTCAAATCTATCCTTTGGTGGACTGTTTTGATAGGTTGAAGTAGATCGACCATAAAGTTTCACACTGACAGCCAAATTCGATTAAACCAATTTCATTAGAAAGAGAACGCTTAGAGCTCTCCGTTGATATATAGTAGCTCACCCAGATCATTATGTACAAGGATTTATGTTCGTTTAAAGTTGACCCTGAAATTCGCCTGGCTGCAGTAATTTTTAATTTCCTACACGTTTTAATGTTCACAGTTCGAACGGAATGGTCGTAACTCATCGCTCGAGTGTCTGTTTTCGATGATCTACATATCGTTGGAAATCATATTAGATACTTTACACAATGGTAGGTCAACGTCTTAGAAATACTACACAAAAAATTTATAGATCGCTCTAAACCGTAGAACTCAATATGTTTCTCACGAAATCTTTACGAAGAAAATTTTCCGCAGTATTACACATGTACCTTGAGTCGGATGAATTCCAAACTTATAAAAATATAGTACATTTGTACCAATCTAGACTCTTGGATGGGTCCATAACCGTGATAAAGACAAGCAAGTCCAACCACCCATTACCAACCAACAACCCTAACAAAAATTAAAACAATAACCAATATTTTGTCCATAGCATAACATAATGGTATGGAACAATCATAAATTCAGTCAAACTGTATCAGCCCCAATACCAATGTCAATACTAAGGTTGACACCACTACCGAGACCTCCCATTCCAAACCATAGTAGTTCCACAAAGCCTCTAACCAAAAGAAAAACAATATTAGATTGGGACATGGCCTAACCATAGCCAAATCCAATCTTCCTAAAATAACAAAACTATGAGAAGATGTCCATGATATGAAATGGATCCTTATGGAGTATGAAAGCTCACCACTTCAATCTAATAGCTGATCCCAAATTTGATTACTAAGAAGGATGAGCAGGATAGCTGATTCCTACATCGCGTGAGGATACAACCGCCTGAAGATGGGTTAGTAGGTGAATGCTAGCAAGTAATCAGGATTAGGATAGAGTAATTCCCACTTTTAAGCCAAACAAACAACCATATGGACACAAATCTATACATATATATATATATAAACCATACCGGGAAAGGGAATTGGGTTTAGCATGAATTTAAACCATTAACCTGGGTATATGTAGCTTAACCATCATAGAACCACCCATTGGCTATATGGGTCTTGTGTAACCCTTTAAATGGCCCCCGGTGCGTGTAACCATATTAATCAAATATACCATAGAAGTAGGGAATTCCCAATTATCCTTCACTCACCATGATATATATATATATATATATACAAGTGTAACTTAGGGGATTCCCATGTACCCCATACGGTCATCATGACCAATCCTCTTATCAGCAAATATAAGTTTCCAATGTCTGTCTATTGGAGTCATACCTTTACAATTAGCTATCACACCCTGCCATTATTGCTTGATTAAATTCTTTACTACACAACCAAGATCACCATTCCATTTATTATTAATCAAGGCTTTTATAAGTGATATCATCATATCGACTATAGCTTGCAAGAAATTTCCTTAGCCAACCTTTTAGAGATAAAAGTGATTCTCATGTACCCATATATTGCACTATTAAGTTGCTTGGGGGATTTCCATGTACCATACAAGTATATTTTGTTGGTGGATTCTCTTGTACCCCATAAGGATGTTCAATTAACCATACTCATGTCCACCAAGACCTTTCCAATTAACCATTCCAAACAATTTAAACCACTTAGACCATTTAGGGTTCTATTACCAAGTTATACCATGAAATAGATCCATTAAAATTCTAATAATATAGTAAAATCATTCTCATAGGCATTTTATCAAATACTTTAGGGGCCTAGTGTTTCTAAAACCAAAACCAATTACCAATTAGACATTCCCATGCAACCAAATGTTCAAACCATCATTATAATATGCAAACCATAAGTAAAAGACATGGGAAAACCATAACTAGCCATTAGAATCAAAAACTCCAACATATATTTGATAACACAAAACCATACAATAATTATGCCACGAATATAATTTGTAATATATTCCTTTAGTTGGAATTAACAATGAGGGAGGGGAATTTTGCCTTAGATTACGAAGAAGATGAAGAGAAAGCACCTGTACATGTCCCGATTTGATACTATTAAAGAAACCCTAGCATTCCTTGACCAAGATCCTTTGAGAGAATTTCAGAGAGTTTCTAAGTGTTTAAGTGATTGAAAATATGTTAAATGAAGCCCCAAAAGGTATTTTAAAATAGTTGGGTCCCAAGGAGTTATAAGGTGAAATATCTAGATTACCCCTATCTTAGACTGTGTAAAATCCCCATAGGTTGGTATGACTCCACCACACCATTCATATCCTAGTGTACGAGTGGTAACCTTACTCGTACCCTAGGACTCATCATAGACCCCCGCACTGGCCAACATATGATCATGCAAGCCAAATCATACCCAACTATGTGATTAGTACCATGAAATTGTACCCTAGACCACCCACAAAAATCATGACACACTGATAATCATACGAGTTAGGACCATATGACTTGTACTTTTACCTACGACCAGTATGTTGTCCACTCGTACATTAGACAGTAACCACCTAAGAACACACTCCCCCTAAACTGTATCATAACATACAACTAGTACCCTTAGTCTTATGATGTCTAGTGAGTTCAAAACGCAAGAAATATTTTAAGGATCAAAACCCAGGGTGTTTTAGCTACATCACATCCCCAACTAAAAACTATGCACTGTTACCAATGCACTAAAATAATATAAAACAAAGGGAAGTGAAAACTTACCTAGGACCCACTAATCATCCGTGTACCTTGGGTTGCCTCTAAAGCTGTTCCTGATTTATCATCTTCTCATGACTCTGCTCCCTTGGCTACTCAGACTTCGCCAAGGTCCATCTCAATATAGACTCTAAATTCCTCTAGGTTTCCCATGTAGTGCTTCATCTATTACCTATTTACATTGAACGAGACATCACCATCATGCTTTATTACAATAGCACCACATAGGAATACCTTAACCACAGTGAATGGTCCAATCCACCTAGATTTTAGTTTGCTAAGAAATAAGCATAGCCGTGAATTATACAACAAGACAAAATCACTAGCTATAAATATGCTTTTCTCCATTTTCTTTTCATCATACAACTTCATTATCTATTTGTATATAGCCATGCTTTCATAAGCATGGAGTCAAAATTCATCCAACTCATTCACCTTGCTCAACCAAAAGTTTGATGCATCACGCCACTAAAAATTTGTCCTTTTCAGGGGCTATAGTGCCTTATGATCAAGCTTAACCAGTAAATGGAATGTATTTCTATATAAAAGGTGAATATGGATAGGAACCTATGGTAGTATTATAGGTTGTCCTGTAGGCCTATAATGCATCATCTAACTTTCTAGACTAGTCAGTCCTATTGTCATTCACAGTCTTTGCCAATATGGACTTTATCTCTTTATTGGAGACTTCCACTTGTCCCCTAGTTTGAGGATGGTAAGGTGTTTTAACCTTATTTCTTATCCCATATCTATTAGGTAGAGATTTGAACATGCGGTTGTAGAAGTTAGACCCACCATCACTAATAATTGCACGTGGAGTCTTAAATTGAGAAAAAATATTTTTCTTCAAAAAGGTGGTGATACTTTTACCTTCATTATCTGGACGCAGAACTTCCTTCACGTATTTTGATAAATAGTGAACCACTACCATAATGTATCAGATTCAATAAGAGCTCACAAATGGGCCCATGAAATTGATCCCCACACAAAAACAACTCCAACTCTAAAATAAGTGTCAGGAGGAGTTCTTGGCACTTTGAAATATTGCCTTAATTCTAACATTGGAAACAGGATTTTGAAAAATCATAAGCATCTTTGTGGGTTGAAGACCAGTAAAATCCACACTACAAGATTTTGTGGGTTGACCATGTGGCACTGTGGTGAGCCCCAACTGTGATGAATGGCAAGCCTCAAGAATGCTCATCATCTCCACCGCTGGAATTTATCTCTAAATCAAACCATCAGAATAGATTCTAAACAAATATAGCTTATTCCAAAAGAAATTCCTTACCTCATGCATAAATCTTCTTCACTTTTGGAAGGATAGGTCTTCTGGGACAAGATCGCTTGCCAAATAGTTAGCAAAATCAGCAAACTAAAGAATCAAATGTTGAGATGCTTCCAACACTCACTTATTACGAAAAGCATTAACTATCTCAAGATCATCCATTAATTGATGTATGGTCTCATCCTCAAGTCTGGACAAGTGTTCTACAACCTGATTTTTTTTCTTTTTTCGATCTTGTACTTCAAAATCAAGCTGTTGAAGTAAGAAAAGCCAATGGGTCAATCTTGGTTTTCGAAAATTTATTTCAAATAAAGTGTCTCAAGGCTTCATGATTAGTATGCAATATGACCTTAGTCCCAATCAAATAAGACCAAAATTTTTTGAAAGTGAAAACCAACGCAAGTTGCTCTTGTTTGATAACTATAAAAAAAATTTGTGTAGGGTTTAAAGCTTTGTTGGCATAGTAGATGGGATACATTATCTTTTCTCTTATTTAGCCTAAAATAGCTCCCAAGTCCACTTCGTTTGCCTCACACATTACCTCAATAGATGTAGACAAGTCAGAGACATAATGATGGGCACCAAAATTAGAAGCTCCTTTTGGCATTTGAAAGCCTTGAGGCAAGCATCATCCAACACAAATTTCACCTCTTTCTATAAAATATTGTACAGAGGATTTGTAATTTTAAAGAAGTCCTCGATGAACCTTTATTAAAAGCCTACATGAGGGCAAAAGTTCTGTATGCCGCTAACAGATACTAGTGATGGCAATTTCTCCATCTCCTCAATATTTACTTTGTCCACCTCAATACAGTGTTTGGAGATTTTTTTCCCTAGAACGGTGCCATCTTTCACTATAAAGTGGCATTTTTCCTAGTTTAGTACAAAATTTCACTCTTTACATCTATGTAGTGCACTATTGAGATGGGCCAATAGTCAACAAAAAAGTCCCCAACCATGGAAAAGTCATCCATCAATAAATCAATAGTTTCTTCAATTATATCATAGAATATGGACATCGTATATCTCTAAAAAGTGTCAAACTCATTGCATAACCCGAACAGAATCATCTTGAATACAAAAGGTCCCATAGGGGCAAGTAAAAGTAGTCTTTTCTTGGTATTTAGGAGAAATCATGATTTTATTGTAACCTAAATACCTATCAAGAAAATAATACCAACCCCTTTCTTCTAGTCTGTCTAGTATTTGATCCATCAATGACATAGGGTAGTGGTCTTTTTGTGTCCGCTTATTCAGCTTTCTATAATCCATGCAGACTCTTCAATCGGTAACTAGCCTCATTGGTACTAGTTCATTATTTTCATTTGGAACCACAGTAATTCATCATTTCTTTTGCATGTATTGAACTGAGCTCACCTGTTTGTTGTCTGCAATGGGAAAAACTACCTCAACATCTAACCACTTGATTATCTCTTTTTACACGACCTCTTTCATAAGAGGATTTAGTCATCTCTTGAGCTTAATACGAGAAATATTATCTGAATCAACCTAAATTTTGTGTGTACATCAACTTGGTGGAATCCTCACGATGTCTGCAATTGTCTACCCTATCGCTCTCTTGAATTTCTTCAATACTGATGTGAAAGCTTCCACCTGTGCTCCTACCAAATCTTCCCCAATTATCATTAGTAAGGTTTTGTTTTCCCCTAAGAATACATACTGCAAATATTATGGGAGGGCCTTCAATTCTAATATTGATTCCCATCAATAGATGGATTTGCAGGAGATGTAGTTCTTTTCTTCAAGTTATGATCCAGCTTCTTAGGGGTATATTTATCTGAACCTATGCCATGTAGTGCATGAACCAGCTCATCATATTCATCTATTCCTTCACTCTCAAAGTTCATGATGACTGCTACTATGCTTTTACTCCTAATCACTCCTCAATAGGTATATCCATTACAATCACATCATTATCCACCACATCAATTAATGCTACCACTCTCATATAAACTGGTTGTTGAACTGTCATGTATATAACTAACACTATTTGCTTATTGTTCTATTTGAAGGTGATTTCCTCTATGTCCATATCAATCAACACCTAAACAGTGGACAAGAAAGGTCTATCCAAGATAATCAAAGAGAGTGCATCCACTTCACAGCCTCAAATTATAAAATCTATTAGATACGTGAATGATGCCACCCTTACCTCTACATTTTGCACAAAACCTACTGGATATTTCATAGATGAATCGGCAATCAACTACCTTGAACATGTAGGCTTGAGTTATCCTAAACACAACACCTTTTGTATAACTAATGGTATTATATTTATTCCTTCTACCTAATCACATAAAGGTTCATTAATATCATAAGGCCCAATAGAACATAGGATGCTGATTGACCTGGGTCCTCTTTCTTTTCTACCAATGGTGCATGAAATTTCATGCTACGCTTTTGCACTATTTCTTGGATATCTTCTGCAACCCATTCATCACTCTTAAGATCATCATTACTATAATTCAGCTTCTCAAGTTCAGCTTCAGATGGCTCATTCAAAAAAAAATTAGTCTTCTTTACCTCATTAGTAGTTGGAAAAAAATGTTCATCGGGTAGGGAATCACCTCTAGTATTAGTATCCAGACTAAGTACAAGTGTCGGAGGATTCTGCACAATGTCATAAGGAAGGGTAAATGTCTATCATTGGGCCAAATCTGTAGAGATTTACCCATACTTCTTCACCAACTGCATAATAGCTATAGAATTTGACTTAACCTTTTAGGTCAATACAAAAATATCAGCCTTGAGTTCTGTTGGGCAAGTTTCCTGGCTCTCTTTACCCTTCATTAGCTTAGTCAACATCTCTTTTATTCATGATTTTGCATCTCATCTGCTAAGTGGAATATATTTGTCTCCATTAGAATAGTTTTGACGTTTATTTCCTTACCCTTGGGCTCGAAAACCCTCCAACTGATGATCCACATACTTTGCCTCCTCCTCTAACTTAGACTCATGAACCTTTGAAGTTTCACCCTATGCCCCAACTGCATTAACTTTTGAAGAATTTATGTTATAAATTTTTTGGCCAACTCCCTAATATCAATCCTTGATAGTAAAATATCCTAAGCTACAACATCTTTATGTACTCTCTACTCACCAGAAGCTCTAATGGCATAAATGTCAGAACCTCTTGAGTTTTCCACCCAAGGTTGGTTAATGAGATTTGATCCATAATGCTCAAAGTTATCTCCCATTGTAATCTTTTGAAGGATCCTCTAAAGATAGTGTCTGACACTGCTATGGAACTGATAGTCAGGACACTATAGAAGACCTCTAACAAACTTGTCCCTAAAATCTAGTGGTTGGGCACCATGCTAAGCTTCTTTTTGAACTTGAACCATGCCTCATACATAAATTCTGACAGCAACTTCCTAAAATTATAAATATCATCTTTGAGTAGCAATACCCTTATGGGGAAACGAACAAGTTTAAGAATTATCTTTATAACTAGCTCCATGTAGTGATAGATCCTCTTAGTAGTTCCCATAGCCATAAAAATGCTTCTCTAGTAAGCGAGAAGGGAAAAAACCTTAGTCTCAGTGCCTCCTAATCTACCCCTATAATGGGGTATAAAGTGTAGATCCTAGTAAAATTTGCCAGATGCATGTTTGTGTCATTTTTAGGAAACCCTGCAAACACGCCCTTCAAGTATAAGCGCTAAATCATAGAACTAGAAATATTGAACTAGAAATCTGTGGGCAAAATAGGAGGAATGATGAATCAAGCATTTGTCAACTCAATATATCCCAGATTTTCTTCATCTCTTCATAGATTTGAATAGACTAATATGTTGGGATCACTTAAGGTCGACCTTCTTTTAATCTATTTTGATTTCTACCGAGTACTACTTGGTGGTCTACTACTTGTTTTAACTTAGATAAATCTACCTTTGGAGCTATGCATTCAGCTTCTTCTACTGCCCTTCTCTCATTTTTATCTTGAAATAAAATCTTACTAGTTTGTCATTTAATAATGTCAAAGATTCCTTCAAGATGAAGGGGAGGCAAATCATCTCTTTTTGACTTTATCATCCTACTAGGTGTTTGTAAGATCCTCTCTGGATTTCAATTCAGTGGGAGCAAGGGATTTCCTCTTCTCTGAGTTCTAGGCATACACTGTGCATACCCAATTAAGAACAAAAATAGAATAGAAAAACCCAAAAACTATAATAATTTCAAATCAAAAATCAACACCACATTCCCTAGCTACGACACCAAAATTTAGCAACGTCCAAGCTATATCTCCTCTCAGAAGATAATATGGTCACTACAAAATATAGTAACCTAACAAAGGTTGGGGTCAAATTCTAAGAGAATAAATTGACTCACGACTCTAAGTTTTTATAATCATCGGAGAAACTGGATGATACGAGTAAAGGAGGCATCTTATCTTTCGAGGACATGATTGGAATCCAATACGTAAAAAATCGATCTTAGGTGGCTGCCCAACCTAGGGAACAAGATTTTAAGTATGAAGGAATCCTTCTAACACTCTAAAGCCGTCCAAGGGCCACACTCTAAAGCCGCCCATTGTGATGGGCTCATTAAGAACCTGTTTGTTATTTTGTGTAGTAAGTTTAACCTAGACTATAAATAGAACCTTTTAGATCATTTGTCCACTAATTTGATGATATTTTGAGAATACTGTTGAGAGTGTCTTTCAAGTGTGGATTTCACTAATGAAAAGTGTAGAATTACTTATGTTGGTTACTAGTTTAGAAACAGTGGCTTCTTGGGGATTTTGGTTCCCTTGAGGTCTCCGTAAGAGTGTACGTGTTTTAATTGCATTCATGAAGGGTTTTGGTGTTTCATACACACCTTAGTTCTTGTCATTTTAATAATATATGTCACACTACTTATCCTTTCATTCTTATAATCGTGTAGTAGTGTTTGTTGTTGTCATCTTGTAACCTTTAGTTGTTATTATTGTTATCATCTTGTTAATCATGTGTGGTTTCTATTTTTGGGGTAAAATACACCTTGTATCTTGTATTATTGTTGTTATTATTGAAGCCTTTCTTGGTTGGTCCTTGTTCTCGGCTTAGCCTTGATTTGTGGACTATTTTTATGTTGGTTTTGGTGCATCCATAGCTTGTTTAATATCATTTTGTATTAGAAATAAGGATTATTTAGTTCCCACAAGATCAATCTTGGGTTTGACTAGCTTAAAAATAAAAAAAAAGGTATTTTTGGCCTAGAAGTGTGTTCTTGTTATTATTGTATTGGCCGAAAGTTTGAGTCTAGATCTAGGTGTCTTTTCCTTGTTTTGATTGTTTCTTTTGTTAGCTTCTTGTTTATAAGGACCTTTTGAGTCTAGATCCAAGTTCTTGAGCAAAATTTTCAAGTTGTTATCGAACCTTGTGGACGGCTATTATTGTTATTGTTCTTGCTATTCTTGTGTTGTGTTGAAGAAGAAACTTCAACAGAGGTTGTTTGATCTCAAGTCGAGAAAAGAGGAGTGTAACTTCTTGTTAGTCATAGAAACATTTTTAAGACAACACCAAAGTATTAAAAGAACAAAAGGATTCCAAAAAGTCTAGTTACCAAAGAGGGGTAAGGCCACTTTTTCAAGATTGACTTAAAAGGGAAAGGAGACAAGACTTCCAAAAAGGTTGTCTTACCAAAAGAGTAAAAGTAGGTCAAGAATTTTTAATATTGAAAAGGAAGCCTAAATTCTTGTTTGTCTACCTACCTTGGCCGAAAATTTCTCTCCATCATTTGATCATTGAACACTTAAGTTTGTAACAAAATTTCTTTTTCAACTTCAACGATATTTTAACGACCAATAGTTGGCTGCCACATTATCATAGGCTCAAGAATTTTTGAATTCCTAGTTTCTTTTCCTTGATTCAATTAGTTTCAATTTTATTTATTCCAATACTTATTGAAAATCTAGTACTCATCTACAAGATTATAAGTTAGTTTTTGTGTTCGTACATTAGTGTTTAGCATTTCGTTGTGTTCTTTTATTGCTTTTGTAACTCATTGTAGTTTCTTGACTCAAGTCCGTACATATTTCATTTGAGTCATTTCAAAAAAGAATCTATTCCGACCTTGAGCAAAAATTTGAACCAAGTAACCTCATAGGAGTATAAATGGGATAACAACAATTGTGACGCCAATTGAGTGATACTTCAAAGGTGTGGGTTTGAGAGTTGCGAGGCTGATTTTTTTGCTATCCTTAAATTCTTGTTGTTTGTGTTTTGTTTAACTTTTCTTTGTTAGGTACCATGGCTTCGGGTGAAGGTAGTACAACAAATTTGGGAGAGGTAGACATGGATACTTTGTTGGTGGCCATAATGGGTGTTAGTGGCTCAATGGAGATAATAGCGGGGAAAATAGAGAAAATGGAGGGACGGATGAAAGGTATGGAAGGTTCTTTCTCAAGGATAATGGATACCTTAGAAGTTCATCTAAATTCAAACTATTCAATTCCTAAAACCTAGCATGCCTCATCTAGTGGACATGCTACCAATGCCTCTCCTATTATAACTTCAGATACACTTCACCAAATATTCAATCCACCTAGACAAGTCCACGAAACCATCAACCAAGTCCTTACTTATCCAAACAACTAAAACCAAGTCCACTAAAAACCTCCCAAGAAACCAAGAAACCCTTGAAATATCGAGAGCACCACCAAACCAAAACAAAAAATTCCAATTTAATGATATGGAAGGTGAGGGCCCTTACGGAGGTGAGGAGTTAGATGAAGTGGATCTCTTTGTATAATTTGTGAGGACTAGGAGAGGAGCTTATGGCAGAGGGCGTAGGATCCGAGGGGGACGGTTTGGTCTGTCTCCTCATTGTAGAGGAAACTTAGGACATTATTCTCATGTTCACAAAGGTCTAGGGGTTCAAGGAGGACGTATGGGTAGAGACACAGCTCTCAGCTCCTTCAAGATCACTCTTACTACTTTCAAAGAAACTAGTGATCTATCTATCAATCCTGAGTGGGAGCTACAATGCAATCAGATTTTCCAACTCAATGGTTAACTTTTCACAAGAGAGCTGCACATGCCATTGCTCAACTTGAAGGATATGCATCTACTTGGTGGGAGAAAAAAATATTATAAATGGAAAGAAAGGGTAATCTTGACCTTCCAAATAGGGATGAATTTAAAGTACTTATGAGAGAGTGATATGTCATGGAAAGGTTCAAGTAAGAGAAACTAGCAATGCTCTACAATTCAAGGCAAGGAAATAGGAGTGTGGAAGAATACTACAAGGAGTTTCAAAACTTTATCCATTGTATTGATATTGTTGAACCCCCAAATCATTGCATAAGTCGATTTAAAGACGGCTTAGATTATGAAATTGTCTCTTAACTAGTGGTCTACAATTTTGACCAGATTGTAGATTTTGTTGATGCATCCATTGAGGTTGAAAGGAACAGTAATGCCAAGAAAACCTTTTGATTGAACAAGAACAAGGATGCCTATAAATCCTTTGAGAAGAAATCTGTTCATATGAAAATAAAAGGTATCCACCACGGCTTGAAGGTAATACATCTTCTACTCTTGATCCTAAGGGTATTGTTTACTTTAAATGTCAAGGTTGGGGTCATAAGGCTAGTGAATTCCCCAACCAAAGGAACATTGTGTTGGTCGAAGGTTATCCTTACTTTAAGGGTAAAGTGACCCTAAATGATGGTAGTGAGGAAATCCCTCAAGATGATGATGACCATGATGTGGAAGCCAAATTGTAGCGGAAGAAGAAGATGACTTTGTACCTTTTGGGTTGATGACGGAGGCTCCTAATAAGGATTTTTGGCCTAAATAAGGAGAGGTATTGAATTTTAACCTTTTGATGAAGAATAAGCCAAGTGGTGTAATTGAGGAGTTTTGAGTTCAAGAAGAAGGACTTAGTGTTCAAACCAAACACTTGTTGTTCACCACATTTGGCACTAGTATGGTGCCATTTTACAAGCCAAGAACAAGCTCAAGTCTTTACTTCATGTTCCTTTCCCCTCTTGTTTCTTGTCACACTTATATGGATAGACAAGTTGTTGCTTCTTTAGGCTATTTGTGTTTTTGTGATTGGAAGGGTATCCTACTCCCTAAGACCCCATGAAATATACAATACAATAGAAATAATCCATAAATGTAACTAAATTAATCAACTAAAATCATATCTCAAAATTAAAATATATTTGTGAATATTAAGAGTGTGTTACTTCTACTAGAAAACATAAAATAGGTATTTATAGTCCATAAGTAAACCATTAAACCAAAGCCCAAATGTAATAGGAGAAAAAAGGGTCGGTGGCCACTTATGGTCCCTACTTGCGCCATTTCCTTGGGTGCAGGTAGTACTGGCAGCCTGCAGGGAGAGCGCAAGTGGCGACCGTTTGTGCCAAACAAAAATTTCCTGAGAGTTAGCTCTCAGGATTTTTGACTTTTGGCACTTTATTTGCCCACATGTGGTCCATAAGTACTACTTGCGGTCCACATGTTGATTTAGCAAGTGTCGGAGTCATCTTTTCAGCTCCTCTCAATTCCTGTATGTGGTTTGATGACGAATAAGTCAGAAAGTATCTTGAACATCCATAATTACTCCAATAAGTAGCCAAAATACCTTTTTAATCATTTTCACGAAATTAATATCCAAAACATGATTTCTTGCAAAATATACAAAAAACACATCCTATCTGACAAAACAACCTTGGAAAGTTACATATTTTCCTTATTTTAAGCATGGAAAGTGTTATATTTCTATAACACATCAAGTAGTCATATACACTGACCTGCTCCAGATCTAGGATTTTCAATCATCATTATTAATTTATTTTGTCCATTACTGGAGAGATGTGTATATAATAAATGCACAAACTCTAACTGGGGATGAAAGACTGTAAGTCTATAAATTTGTTGTCGGGGTAAATTTTTAGGATAAATCTTCATAAAAGTGTAGAGAGGGTTGTAATCTCTCTCAATTGAAGTAAATAGTACTGGTAAAACCATGGACCAGAACCTACCTAGGCCGAATCCCTAAAATATCATCTTTAGTCATAAAAGATCATGACTTATTCATTAACATAGTGTGATTTCGATTACGAAAAAATCCATCTTAAAAGTGAAAAGTGAGAATAATTCCTTTTTTAGAAAAAACAGTAGTAAAACCATATTTTTAGTTGGAATCTAGTGGACATAAATATACCAAATATATGAAAGTCCATCACCAGTATCCAAAGAACACAACTATTAGTGTTCAAACGTCAATAGACTAAACCATGTCCTTGACAAGGATAAATCACTCACATAAAATCTAACTAATATCGTAATCACGACCTTGGGCCCAATAATATAACCATCATAACCATATCATAATCTGATAAACCATCATAATCCACCAATCCAAGTAGTAAACCTTATATACTAAATGGTTATTAGCCTTGACTATGTCAAACATGCTAGTAACCTAGGGTAATCTTTTACGAGAAACATATTAAGTACTTCACCTTAACGGTTGATTCACCCTTCTAAATCCCATACTCATAATTTAGGCTGTCATAGTATTCTACCATAATTACATCGTAACACTTATTTAACATATATCATATATAATACACGATATCGTGAAGAAGAGTATACAAAATCCCACCTCGATGACGAACTACAAGTCCTTGAATTTTCCATATATCATCCGCATTTGCTCCATAATTCCAAAATTCTACCATGCTATCAAAATATTTTTCTACACATCATAATGAGTAAAATGAGACCTATATTGCTATATAAAGGGTTGGTTCAAAATTCAAGTGAAGAATGAGCCTGAGAGGCCCACAAACAGAATTCAAAATTGAATCTGTCATAATATTCCTCAAAAGACAAGGAATGTGCGCTAAAAATTTTAGCAAAAATGGTGCATAAATCAGGGCTCAAATTAGACCCTAAAGTTTATGGATTTTATAACCTAATTTCTAATAACTTACAATAAAAGAGGGTGAAAATTGAAGGAAAAATTAATAAGGCATAACCAAGGAGAACTAGGCTAGCTTACCTTAGCTTTAGTGGATGATTCTCCACTCTTTCCTCTCTTTGAGCTCTCAAATTGGTTTAAAAATGATGAATGAAATGCTGAAAAATTGGGTGAGGAAAATAGATTAAAAACTCTCTAGGTACCGCAAAAAAGGACACCTTGGTGCTAAAGCGCCTGCCATTAGATTGGCATCTCGACTGCTAAAGTGGTGTGCATGTACCGCTAAAGTAATAACCTTGGCACTGAAGTTTTGCCCTCTTTAGCATCCATTGACTGCTAAAGCAGACCACAGTCCAAAGGCCAAGGCCTCTTAAGCATCTTATTGGTGCTAAAGCAACCCAATGAATGGTAAAGAGATCCTACCAGGTACTAGGTAATAGATTTTGCTAAGTCCAAAAAATGGATTTTGATCGGGTTGTCAGGATTTGTTCGAAACAACGCATGCAAATAAATTATGCTACCATACTAAATTCTATGTCTTAGACTCAATGGAACCATCAAAAGATCCATCAGAGATCTTTTTGACTAAATATCGGACCAACACCTATAGTTCCATTATTCATTTAATCCATCCAATATTACAAAACTAGTTTGAAACACTCGAGACCTGAACCAAGCATCTCCCTAGCCTAAAATAAATGTTCTGGACTTTATGGCATTTTTAGAATTCTCATTTGAGGTTGGCTACTCGGAGTTTTTCTCTGAGACAAAATCCTAAATAGCGAAAGCTCCAAAAGAGGGAATGAGCTTTTAATCCAATCAAATTGTTCACTAATTGATTTCGTAGATCCGGTTAGTTATAAATGACCTATAGCAACTGTGGAAAGGCTCAAAATGCTGGAAATACATCTAAATTGATGAAAACCTCATTATGTCTACTCAATTTTTTTCTTTATTAACCTTTATTGTAATAAGAGGAATGAGTATGTGAATAGTATGAACCAGTAAAACTGAATAAATATGAGATGTTGTGGGAGTCAATGGAATGCACAGAAAAATTTCTTAAAAATTTATTGCATTTTTATTTTTATACATAATTTTTTGAAAATAATATATAAGAAATATTTACTAGACAGAAAATTATACCAAAAGACCTTGAGAATAGATGGTCTTGAATTTTGGCCCCCTCTAGCCTCATAGGCAAACCTTTAAGGTCAAAAGTTAAAACACGAGCAAAACTAGTTAAACGTAACAATTTTCCTCACAAACAAACAATGTAAAAAGTTAAACCATTGACTACCAAAGTCATTCTCCCCATAGTTGGTGGCTTTGTTTTTTCGTCCCCTATAAGAAAAGTTTTAAAAATCCAACCTTCCTTCCTTTTTATTTATAGAGCAAGTACATATTTTCTCCTCTACACGTCAAATATTTTTATACTTTTCATGTCCGTTTGTCTCACAACTTCTATTTTTATTTCTTTTTTTTTTCTCAGTTTTACTTTTCCATAGTTCTTTTTACTTTCTTTTTTATTTTCATTCATTTGTCCCAACCTTTATTTTCATTTTTTCTTCTCTTTATCCTATTTTCTCAAAAAGTGTTCTCTTTATTTTATTTAATTTATTTGTCTCAACTTGTAATTTATTTTATTTAATTTTTTTTCTATCTTTTCTCATATTTTCTTCTTTTTCAATTTTTCGGAAACATTATTTAAAATATTTTCACCTTATTTTTGTTCTTCTAAGTCTTTATTCTTTTTTCTTTTTTGGTTTTATTCTTCTATTTTTTATTTTTCATTGTCCTTTATTTTTTCTTCTATTTCTTTTATTTTTTCGGAATCTTTATTTTTATAATGGCTTTTTAGGTCAATTTTAGTATTTTCATTATTAGAGATTCTCTAAAGATTCCCCAAGTTATTTATGAATTACTGAGACTGACAATTCGGTTACTAGGTAGATCGTTTGTTTTTTAGAGTCATTTTCCTGTTTTGACGTCTTTGCTGGTTTTAAATGGCCATCAGAAAAACATCATTAAAATAATCTTGTATGTAAATTTTAACTGCGCTAGCAACATTGGAATCTTGATATTAGGCTAGGTAGACCTTTGGTTCAAGTTCTAACGCACCTAGCCTTATTTTGACCTATTGGTCAAGGGTTGGAAAAATAAAATATGGGTGTGGGACCTGTATTTGATTGAAATGAGCTCGAATAGAAAACTCGAGTGCACCATTGAGTCTGAAATATTGAAATTAGTGTGCTTATATAGTTTATTTTTATATATGGGATTTCGAATGAATCCCGAGCCTCCAATCGAGACAGTTTTTGGACTTGCTAAATAGGGTGCATCAGTAAAACTAGTGCAACAATGATCGCACCATTTTAGGTCGTGATCACAACAAAGTGTGCAGAGGATATGGTGTTATAGAATAGGTCAGGGTCTGATCGCACTTCCCATGTGCAACCATAAGATGTGGTAAATGCATACATGTAAGTTGCAATTGCGATTGCTGGGGCCCTAGACTTGGTATAAATTGAGCCTTTTTCTATGATTTTGGAACTTTTTTCATCTTCCCCCTTGAAATCTAAATCCTAAAATAGTGTGAGAGCTTAAAATTTAAGAATGTGAGTGATTGGGAAGCTTGATTAATATCTATTTCTTGAGTCTTCTATGTATTCAAGGTGAAAGTTCACCCTTTTCTTAGTTAAATTTATTAATTTTATTTTTGAAAACCCCAAACCCTTTAGGGCTTGATTTTATCCCCAATTAGTTTCTCCTATTAATGAGGGTAATGATTCCTTGATCTTACTATTATGTCAGGTTGGTTTTGGAAATATGATTTCCTCAAGTGGGACCAATAGAGGTTTTGAGGTGATTTTTGGATCAAAGAAAAATGGTGAATTATGGGTATTGATATTCTCACATTGATGAGTAGATGTGTTATTAATATCTTAGCATCTTGAGGAGGCTTCTTGGAAGGAAAAAGTGCGGGTTTGGCAGTTAATTAGGATTTCTTCAACGTTGAGGTATGCTAGGTTTATCCCTTGTTAGATTGAGCTATTTCATAGTATATTTGTGATCACTTGTTAGATTGGGATGGGTTTTAGGTGTTGAATTAAGAAACTGCAAGACTTGGGTTTGTTGGACCGTTTATGCTAAATTAATACTATAGAGTGGGAATTCTTAGCTTATTCCTCATACCTTAGTTAAATTATATTTAGAAAGAAGATACCTTATATTTCTCAAGACTAAGTAAAATACCTACCTAATCATTCTTAGGGTAAGATTGGCCTTAGTTGCATACATTAAGGGAGACAGCCTTAGTTCCCACTTAGATTAGTTTAAGGTCTTAAGAAGAACCTCTACCTTATGATTAATAGTGGCTTATTGTACATATACATATGGATTTAGATACCATAGACTTGTCTGAGGTAGTATTTGAATTAGAATGTATTTCAAGGAGTTAGAAGTGGGCTCTTTGTCCCACCATAAGGCAAGATTGTTGAATAGTTATCTTTAGAACTGTATACAATTGATAATGCTTAAAGAATTCTTTTAGAGGAAATATTGAGGAAGCTTGGTACTTTTTGGTCATGACGAATAATGTTAGAAGTATTTCCTAAAAAATTATGCCATATGTATGATTTATTGGTTAAGCTTATGATAAGCTATTGATTTTGCTATTGTTGTGGATTTTGATTAGAGTACTGAATGCAGTATTGAATGAACCCTAGACGTTGATATTGCCTACGTAAATAATTATGCTATTGACTGTGATATGAATAATCTATAGATTAAGCCATAAATTATGCTATTGTTTAATACATTGATAATCTATCTTTTATGCTAATAATAAGCTATCTAATATGATATTAATGAGTCATTGCTCATGATATTTCTTATCATTATGGTCATGCTAAGAAATTATGCTAGAAAATATTTCTAATGATGATATTGGCAATTGTCTCATGAATTACATTAGAAGTCATGCTTATTGATTATATGATAAATTATGCTATTATTTATGCTTGAAATCATGATATTTGATTATATGAATACTCATGCTATTAGTTTTTCCGCTGATTATGATTATACTGATATCCAGTAAGGCTAGAGGATATTATGATGATATGATAATACCCAGCAAGGCCAGAGGATATTATAATAATATGATGATACCTATAAAGGCCGAAGGATACTATGATGATATGATGATATCCGATGAGGTCGGAGGATACTATACTGATATTGATATCTTTCAAGACCGGAGAACATTATGATGATATATTAATACCCGATAAAGTCATAGGATAATTATGGTGATATATTAATACCAAACAAGATCGATTGTAGCACAAAGGTTATAAATATTTATAAAGTGCTATAGTTGATGATTAGTGCTAAATATGGATTAGTGGTGGATAATTGTTTAAGTGGCTAATAATGACTAGTTGATAAATGAGGTTTAGCTAGTAATGGTGATTAGTAACAAGTGTTGATTGGTAATAAATGATGCTTGTGATAATTTGTGGATATCTGACAAATGATAATTAGAGGCTATGTAGTAAATAGTTGTTGAATGATGGTTAGAGGTTATATGATGACTAGTAGTCATATGGATTTGTTAATAAAAGTGGGTTAGCTAGAAAATTGTGACTAGTGTATATTGATGCTATCAATAATTCTTTAGAAATTATTCAACTTTTAAATGACTTAGATATAAACCGATTTAAAGGTCAGTTTCATTATTTGCATATCGAGCTGGTTCAGGTGGCAATTAAGCCACTCTTTCGACAGGGCCTAGACATCCCTGTCTGCGCTATACTACGAGATGCTCGTTTATTAAATTTTGACGATTCTCTCTTAGGGGTCATCCAAAGTAACCTAGCCGACGGCCCGATGTACTTTAACTGTTACCCTAATTTCTCAGTACATATTAATGATCCTAACATCATGGATGTTTTAACTCTTAATGTTAAAACAAAAAACATGAATAGTAAGGATAATACTAGAGAAATTACAATAATATACAGAGTATATTACCGACTCATGGGTACAACTCTAGCGCCCCAAGCTAGATTCACAAGCCCTAGGGGCGTCACCACTCTTATGGAGGCCAACAAAGATAGATCCAATATCTTTGTCCCCAAACCCTTAGTCTGGGAAGAGGTCATCCATAATAACGAATGGCACTTTGATGCTATCACACAACCTATTCGTTCCTATCCAGAAAAATTTCAAATCCAACGAGTTATTCAGCACCCTGATGGCTCGATTGATTTAAAATTCCTCGGCTTCGACACTCCTCGAAATTCTTCCTTTCGACGGTCTGTCTCGCATAGAGGTTCCACCTCAAAAACCCGAGAGGGAAGTGACGAATATGATCACGATAATGACAAGGGCAAAATCAGAGGAGTTGACTTCTCTGGTCCTATCCCAAAGGTTTATTATCAGCAATCCACCAGGGTCCATGAGTCTCTAGATCCCGAAAATCTTTATAATCCAGGCAGTCCTACGGCCTCAGATATGGAACCTCCCCCTACCATATCCCGTCAGAAAATCCGAACTGACCCAGGCCTCCTCGTCATCAAAACTGACGTAGAGTACACACCTGACCTTAAAACTCTCGAAACTCGATGGTACCATCCCAAAGACGCTCTAAAAAGGAAATGGTATACCAGTACCTATTCTAAGGAGCAACAAAAGGAGTTTGGTCGGCTATGGATAGCCGATATGAAAAACCTCTGCTGTGATATAGAATTCTTCAGGTGGTTTGAATTCACCGGAAGAATGGAGAATCAAAATGAATCTCTCAACGTTATCATTAACAAATGGTATACCCAGAGTAACAAGATAATTGAATCCGTTACTCCTCCTCTGGAAGGAATAAAAATCCCTCATTCCAATGAAGTCCTCAATGCTTCTCCCTTCAAGAAGAAGCATGATAGACCTCTCTCCACTCCTATCAATAGAGACCTTGACAGAATAGTTGAACAAAACAACTATACCAATCAGGTCCTTCACACGCTCTCCCGGTAAATAGGAGATGCTAAAAATTCTATACTTCCTTTTAGTTCCCCCGCTCCTGAGAAAGGGATTTCAATTCCCAATACTATAACCAACCCCATCTTCAAGATTCCGGAATTCCAGAAGAAGAAGTTCCCTAACCTCAGCGATGATTTCAAGGTTTCGGGAAAAATCTTGGAACAAATCAATGACAAACTCTCTAAGTTTAAAATCTCTGAGAAAGCTGAGTCCAGCAACCAGAAAGCTGAGTCCAGCAACCCAAAAAACTCTCTTTCCAAACTTACCAGTGATCGTTTTTCTACTAGGAAAAATTATTACAAGAAACCTTCTCCCCCAGATGTTCAGTTTGAAGAAAATCCCTACCTTTCGACCTCCAACCATGATGGTCGAGGAATAACAGAATGGAATGTTGATGGTTTGGCTGAGCACCAAATCTACAACAAACTACATGAAATGGGCGTGGCTATTACCGCGTACAAAATCAGAGGAGCCACAGAAAAAGAAGCAGCTACCATGATCGTATCAGGTTTTACTTGTATGATAAAACACTGGTGGGATAATTACTTCACCGATGATGTCAAAAATCTGATCTATGGAGCCACAGCCGTAGAAACAGTAGTTAAACTGAAAATGGCCAGGAAATTCTTGAGCAAGTTGCAAAAGAAGATGCTTGTGCCACTCTCCTATACCATATAGCAAGACATTTCATAGGAGAACCTAAATTATTCCAAGATAGGAGCCTAGAAATCCTTAATAACCTCACCTGCAAGGACTTAGCAGACTTTCGATGGTACAAAGATACCTTCCTAGTAAAAGTCATGATCCGACCTGATTGTAATAACGATTTCTGGAAGGAACGATTCATTAGTGGTCTCCCTTCTCTATATGCCGAAAAGGTTCGGACCAAAATTAAAGACAGATTCGAGGGAAAAATTCCTTATGATATCCTAACCTATGGTGACTTAATTAGTTTCATCACTACTGTAGGAATAGATCTATGCACTGATATCAAGCTTAAGAAACAACTTAAGAAGGATAGTACCTCCAAATATGGACTAGGAACCTTCTGCCAAGACTATGGTTTCACCAGCCCTGGCAAAAAGCATAAGAAAAGGACCTCCAAACCTCACAAGAAGGCTACTTCTAGTAAGAGACCCTTCAAGCAAGATTCTTATAAACCAAGTAGAAAATCTACCAGGAGAAAAATCTCTAAGGTTAAAGATACCTGTTGGACTTGTGGCAAGACAGGCCACAGAGCGAAAGATTGCAAGTCCAATAAAAAGAAGAAGATAAACCAGCTAGATCTCTCAGAAGAAACCCGAGCTAGTTTATTTTCTATAATGGAAGACTTTCTTAATTCTTTAGAGTCCTCTTATACCTCATCAACTGAGGACTACAGCGATGAAGAATTCATCAATGCTGCTTATGAGTCCGATCAATCCCAGTCTGGTCAAGAATGTGCCTGCGACGGTGCTTTCTGCACTTGTACCAGAAGGACCATTAATGTCATTTCTGGGAATCCTAAAGAAATCCTATTTGACATTATAGAACATATCCAGGATGATGAGGCTAGAAATAAGTACCTTCTAGAACTCAAACGATTAATGCTTTCTCACGAAGACAAGCCCCCCAAACCTGTTATTCAGCCTTTTAGCATGAAAAAGGTTATGTCTCGATTCGACAAACCTACAGAACCATCTATTTCTGATCTCAAAGGAGAAATCTCCATCCTAAAGGGAGAAATCAGGAATCTAAAAATCCGTCTTGACCAAGTAGAACTCAACGTTCTTACAGATCAAGTCCTAAAAGATATTTCTCCCCGAGAAAAGATTTCTCCCCCTGAGTCTCCTAAGACTTTCCCGATCATCTCGAATGATCATCTTAAGGAACCAGAGCCTAGTTCCTTTCCTGGCTCAGATTCTCCCTCCACCTCAGGCAAAGCTGTTACAGCCATAAAAGCTTATAGTGAACACATAGCCATTAAAATTGTCATAAACAAAGACTTTGTTCTTAACAGAGTCGCCCTTTTCGATACAAGGGCAGATAGTAACTGTATAGTCAAAGGTCTTGTTCCAACGAAGTACCTTCAAAAGAGTACCTCTCGTCTTTATTCAGCAACGGGAGAAAAAATGGAAATCCATTACAAGCTCCCTAAAGCTCATGTCTGTAATAACGACATTTGCCTTGTTAACGACTTTGTTATCACTGACGATATCACTGAAGATATCATTTTAGCAATTCCCTTCGTCAACCAGATTCGACCCTACTGGGGTGACTACGATGGAATCCGTACAACTTTGTTAAACCAAACTTTATTTTTCCCTTTGTTACGACCCCTCTCGCAAGAAGAAGGACACCTTATTAAAGAAAGGACGATTTTTAAAATTAACCGCCTCTCGTCCCATATCAATTTCCTTAAACAAGATATTCATATCAAGAAAATTGAGCAATCCTTGCAAACCCCGGAGATGATTACTAAAATCACCAATCTCCACAAAGCTTTTGAAAAAGAAATTTGTTACGAATTCCCTAATGCTTTCTGGGAACGAAAGAAACACTTGGTTGAACTTCCTTACATCCCAGGGTTTGACGAACAAACTATTCCCACTAAAGCCAGACCTATCCAAATGAACCATGAGATGATGGAGATCTGCAAAAAAGAAATAGATCATCTTCTCAAAAATGGTATTATTAGAAACTCTAACTCCCCTTGGAGTTGCTCTGCCTTTTATGTCAATAACAGCGCAGAGAAGGAGCGCGGCACCCCTAGACTTGTAATAAATTACAAGCCTTTAAATGCCGTCTTAAAGTGGATCAGGCATCCAATCCCTAAGAAAAGGGATCTTCTCAAAAGAACTTTCAAGGCCAACCTTTACAGTAAATTTGATATGAAATCTGGATTCTGGCAGATTCAAATAGCTGAAAAGGATAAATACAAAACAGCTTTCAATGTCCCTTTTGGGCATTATGAATGGAATGTTTTGCCTTTCGGTCTCAAAAATGCTCCTTCAGAGTTTCAAAACATTATGAACAATATTTTTAATCCTTATACTTATATGTCAATTGTTTATATTGATGATGTGCTCATTTTCTCTGAGAACATTGATTCTCATTTTAAACATCTAAATACTTTCTTTAAAATTGTTAAATTCAATGGCTTGTTTGTTAGTGCCAAAAAGATGAAGCTCTTCCAAACGTCCGTTAGATTCTTAGGACATGACCTTTATCAAGGTAGTCATAGACCTATTTGTAGAGCCATAGAGTTCTCCTCAAAATTTCCTAATGAAATTACTGACAAAACGCAACTCCAGAGGTTTCTAGGAAGTCTCAACTATGTTGCAGCTTTTATCCCTAATATTAGGCAGGTCTGTGAGCCTCTTTACAAAATACTTAAGAAAACCCCAGTTCCTTGGAGTCTTGACCAAACCAATGCAGTCATCCAAATAAAAATCTTGGTCCAGAACCTTCCGTGTCTAGGTATTCCTAATCCTGAAGCCTTCATGATAGTCGAAACCGATGCTTCAGATATTGGGTATGGGGGTATACTTAAACAACAGATCAATAAAAATTCTCCTAAGCAGTTAGTCAGATTCACATCCGGAATATGGAATTCTGCACAGAAAAACTACAGCACAGTTAAAAAAGAAGTTTTATCTATAGTGCTATGTATCACGAAATTTCAAGATGACCTTGTTAATAAGGAATTTTTGCTTAGAGTAGATTGTAAATCTGCTAAAGAGATTTTGCAAAAAGACGTTAAAAATCTTTTTTCAAAACAAATATTTGCTAGATGGCAAGCTCTCCTATCTAGCTTTGATTTTCAAATTGAGTTTATTAAAGGAGAAAATAATTCCCTTCCCGATTTTCTAACAAGAGAATTTTTACAGGGCCAAAATAAGACCCTCCACTCTGGGAAAAGTCCCAGCAGAGAGCAGACAAGAACAAAACAGGATGGCTAGACCATTCGATCCTCCATCCGCATTAACAAACCCTTTAAGACCATCAGTCCCTCAGAGGCCTATATTAAAGATGGAACTTCAGACACCATTCCAAAATAAGTACTCGGCTTTGGCAGAATTTCCAAAACTCACTCCACCTATGCCAAGTAAGTTGGTAGACTTGAAAACAAATAAGCCTTTTGATAAAGGGCAATCATCCAGTACTTCAGTCCAAACCAAGCAAAGCTACGCAATGAAGGCCCCTGAGACCTTTGCACAGGCCTTAGATTCCACGGCAGTCACTCCAAAACAAACCTCTCCAGTCAGAAAAGAGTTCAAATTTATTACCACACAGGTAATGCCAATCATTGCTTTAGACAAAGCATATGAGGGATATCCATTAGAACAGCTAATCAAGCCTGTTTATAATGACAAAAATTTTTTGGATACGGAAAATCCTATTAAAACAAGAAGATATTATGAGGCCATCCTCGTCGACACTGACTCAATTGAAGTTGAACATTCTATGAACGAACGGAATCCAGAATACATTGATTATTCGAGATTCACTATTAAAAGGATACTAACTCCTTTCAACTGGTTTGCAGATCATCTGCACACTCCAATTGCACTATCTATGCCTCACAGGCCACAAACTTATAATTGGTACGACTATAAGTCGGCATGGTTTAATTTCTTATATGTCAGACCAGGCCACACCTGGTTTATTAAATACTGTCCAGCAATGGTAGATGCCATTATTCCTAGATGGTTTTATGAATGGTGGATCTACTTTGGAGGAATCAAAGAAATTCTTCCCCAACAATTCATTAACCGGTTTGCGGATTTCTGTACTAAAGAAGGGTGTGCAACCCTCCCCGAGCGCATTCAGATGTGTAAATTCTTTATTAAAAAACGAGTTTCATATATTATTTCTTGGAGCTTCGCTAAAGGGGAACAACACCGTATCAAATATTTATCCAAAGAGATAAAAGTCAAAGGTTGGACTCCCAAGCCAACAGCACCAAAAACTCCAGACAAGGAGAAATCAGCAACAACTTCCTCAGCTACGGCCTCTCACAGTAAGAAGGCCCTCAAAGAAAAATTAAAAAAGGCTTTACAGGATATGGAAAGTCAAGACGCCAATGAAGAAGAAGTATTACAACTTCTCGAAGAAGCTTCCTCAACCAGAAGTAGTGACAATAATGGCGATATGCTTAACCCTAAGGAAATAGCTATGGCCTATTTGGACCCCTATTAAGATTAGGGAAATGCCCCTTGAAAAGTAGAGGTTCAAAGAACTGGAATTACTTTTGAAAGGGCAATTTACTATTCATATTAAGAATCCAAAAGCTACTTGCTTTTCCAAAGGAGAAAAGACACCATCCTGATAAAAGGCCCGCTAATCAGCTTTTTAAAGGAATCCAATGCTTTTCTAAAAGAGAAAAGACACTGCAACAGCTTTTCAAAAAGGCATGTCCACTCAAGAAAAGAATCTACTTTTAGAGATTAAATCTCAGCCTTACAAATGTACACACCAGATGTATAGACTAGTTCTTTCTTGCCTATATGAGGCAGTTTGTAATCTAGGAGAAGGCATCAGATAATTTACCCTCTCTAGAAAAATTCTCTACTGCCCAATCTCTTGTAAGCTATTTTGTAATGTTTTCGTTGAAGTTTTAATAAACTTGTAAGTTGTTTAATCCTTTCTTTCACTTTCAGTTATTGTTTTCAAATATTATACTTACATGGATGTGGCTTTGGTGAAGTTTCTTTGAAGGAACCATAAGGTGAAAGAAGCTACATGGGAAGCTGAGGAAGATATGAAGGACAAGTACCTGTTCTTGTTCACCACATTACATGCAAATGTCAAGGTAAGATTTTAATTTTGCATGGAAATTCTTGATGTGTGATTTTTATTATCTTTCTTGTGGTATTTTCAATTTATCATCTGGTTATGTGTGTATTCTTTCTAGTTTTCATGACAAGGGGTGTCCTAACTTCCTATTTAGAGTTGAATGATCTTGGGGTAGGGGGAATGTAATACCCCAGGTCTTGAACTTTGAACTTTTATTAGTGTTGACGACACTGCCCAGGCGACTACTTAAGTGACGAGTCATTAGGTGAGACTTATCATCTTACCAGTGAAGTTACCTAATGATACTCAAATGGTCACGGCTAGACCCCCTCAAGTCTTGGAAGGAGGTCAAGAGTCATGGTGATGGACTTATGAACATAATAGTGTGGTTTCCCTAAGTTACTGCCTAGACCACGAGTCTAGGAAATGACTCGTGACTAGCCAACACTAGTCATTACCTGACTAGTAATAACTAGCAAAAGTTTCCCTACACATTTTAATTTTAGGAATTTTTGTTCCTTTACTACTATCCCATGACTTAAAACATCCTAAGGGGGCCCCTTTTTCATCATTCACCAAATCATAAACATTATTCTCTTGTCTCAAACTTTTTAAGTCAAGAGAAAGTTAGGGTTTCAAAGGATTAATCATTAGGCATTAATTTGTGGTTTTCTCTAAAGATTTCATGGTGTTTTGGCATGTCTCTCTTCCCTAATATGATTTTACATTAAAGTATGTACTTAATTATTATCTATGTTAAAATTATTATTGGATTTTTAAATTGGGTGAAGGATTTGAATAGCTATTACTTGGATTGTTTTCCTATGGTTTTGAACTTGTCATTCATGCTTTATCTTATGGTTTTGAACAAAATGAGTTCATGGGCATGGGAATTAGACTAGGTAACATGGATTTCCTAAAATTTATGGATTTTTTAATGGAATTCACATTAACCTCAATCGTGTTTGGAAAATTGGCTTTGAAACATTGATATATGCACAATTTCACTCATTCTTGGAACCTTACATTGCATAAAAGGTTAATGGAACATACAAATGGTTTTTGAGAGGCCTTAGTGGCCATGGTTTAGTTTTAAATTAAAATTTGGGAGTCAATTAGATTAATTGGATTGGAATGGAATGGCATAATTGTACATAAATTGCAAGCATAATTAGTATCACGATACCAACAGTAAATTCCTTAAGAAATGACTCTTGGGTAATAGATGGGATTATGTGCAAAAATTTTAATTTACAATTAAAGGGCATTGTGTAGCTTGCCATGAAGGTAGAGGTCTCGGAATGACTAATAATGGTAAACCACATTTGCCGTCATGGGGGTCTTTATGAGTGTGTACATAGTTCACATACTTTATATATGTTTAAATAACTAGAGTCTTTGTTTCTATAGCCCTTCCTTAGATTTTCTTAGTTCGTGCAGCTAACACGTGCTAGCATCCTTTCAACAGTAAGAGCTAAACCCATATAGCCCTGGGTTCCCTTAGGTATAGAGCTACATAGTCTAGGTTAATGATTTTAATATCATATGTTCATGACCTTTTTCCTACCTCAGCATCTTATATATATGACTATGTGCATGTGGTTTTAACTGATTTTGGACATGACATTATTTTATTAGTTTTCTTGAGTTAAATTCTAGTGCTTATCCCACTGATAGTCAAAATATACTACAACATTTCATAATTTAGGGTCCACAGACTTTTTCGTTACCCTTATGCCATGTTAGGTGGGGCGGTTGTCCCTTATGTTGCTGTGAAGTGGTGAGCCTTCATCATCCAGAAAGCTTTGTCATTTTATTAGGTTTATTTTTATATTTTTTGAATTAAATACTTCCATTTTTATGGTCGGGGGCATTTCCAGACCTAATTTGGTGTTCTAGTTTTAGAGGTTTTATGGAGAAAGTGTGGGTTGGATAGTTGTTGTTGATTCCTATTATTTATTCTATTTATCTATTCATCTTATTATCATGTCTTCTTGTCTTTATCTATTTTTTTTATTGTGCTCAGGAGTTTGGCTTAGGGGGTGGTCTCAAACTTATGGTGAGCTTGAGATACCCATCATGATAAGACCCTGGTTCAGGTCATGATAATATAGTAAAGTGGTAGAGAGAAGTGGAGATATATATACTATAGGAGACTCTAATTGATACTCAAATCTTCTTCGGTCTAGTCGATTACTACAGGAAATTTGTGGGATTTTTTTCAATGATAGCTACTCAATTAGTTAAGTTGACACACAAGAAGGTCAAGATCTTGTGGTTAGATGCGCGTGAGGGTAGTTTTGAAAAGTTGAAAGATAAATTGACTTCGGCTATAGTTTGGACCTTGCCCTTAGCTAATGTTGGATTTTTAGTGTATTGTGTTTCTTCTTGTTTTAGGCTTTGTTATATATTGATGCATCATGGTAAGGTGGTGGCCAATGCTTCTATGCAATTGAAAATTCATGAGAAGAACTACCCTACTCGTGATTTAGAGTTATTGGCCATGGTTTTTGTATTGAAGATTTGGCATCACTAACTCTATGGGGTTCATGTTGAAATATTTTCTGATCATAAAAGTCTACAATATGTGTTTACCCAGAAAGAGTTAAATCTCATACAAAGAAGATATCTTAAGTTACTGAAGGACTATGTTATGATCCTCTATTACCATCTAGGTTAAGTTAACATAGTTGATGATGCCGGTAGAAGGTTATCCGTGGGGAGTTTAGCTCATATAGATGAGGGTAAGCAGGAGTTGGTAAAGGACATTCTTTATTTGTCTAATCTTGGAGTTTATCTCACGGACTTTGAGAATGGTGGTGCATTCATGCATCAGGTGTCGCAGTTATCTCTTGTAGGTGAGATAATGGAAAAACAAATATTGGATCCTGATATGATGAAGATTAAGAGTAATATGGGTTATCAAAATATTACTCATTTTGCTATTGGTGGTGATGGTATCTTAAGGTCTTAAGGTAGGTTATGTATTTCTGATGATGCTGGATTAAGGGAAAGGATTTTGTCCAAATATCATGGATCTCATTATGCTATTCATCATGGTTCTACGAAGATGTATCATGATATTAGGGAGTTCTATTTGGGGAATATTATGAAGTGAGATATGGCTAGCTATGTTGCTAAGTGTATAGTGTGTCAACAAGTAAAAGTTGAGCATAGGAGGCCCAGAGATTGTATCATAAGATTGAGTTGCCCGAATGGAACGGTCTTCCCTAATCTTCGAATTAATGTGATTTTATTTGGATCATTGTGGATAGAATGACCAAGTCTACTCACTTCTTACCCATCAGAATTAATTACTCGATCGAATCTTGCGAAGATTGTAAAGTTGTACGGTGCTCTAATTTCTATAGTCTCAGATTGTGGAACTTCATTCTCATCTCACTTTAGGAAGTCATTTCACGAAAATTTGGGAACTAAGGTGCCTTAGTACCGCTTCCCCCTGCAGAAGGTGGATAAGCGGAGAGGACCATTCAAACATGGAAAGATAAGTTGCTTGCTTGTGTGATCAATTATAGTTGTAATTGGTATGGCCATTTTCCTTTTATTGAGTTCCCCTATAAAAATAGTTTCCATTCTAGCATTGGCATGGCTACTGTTGAGGCATTGTATGGTATCGTTCTCTATTTCGGTGGTATGAAGTTGGTGAGGGTATATTTTTTGGCCATGATTTGATTCACTAATCCTTGGAGAAGGTGAATGTAATTTGTGATAGGTTGAAAGACACTCAAAGTCACCAAAAGTTCTATGAGGATGTGAGGTATATGGATTTGAAGTTTAATATTAGTGTTTGGGTATCTTTGAATGTATCTCCCATGAAGGTATTGATGTTGTTTGGTGATAAGAAAAAGCTTAGTTCCCAATATTTTGGTCCATATTTGATTTTGAAGAGGGTTGTTAATGTTTCCTATGAGTTGTAGATGCCCTCTAGTTTGAGCTCCATACATTTGGTATTCCATGTGTCCATGTTTCTAAAAATTTACAGGTGATATTTCGTTGGTTCTTCCCTTGGAGGATGTTGGGGTTTTAGACTCTTTGTCCTATGAAGAGGACCCAGTGAGGATCTTGGATCAACAAGTTAACTGGTTACGAACAAAATAGATGGATTTGGTGAAGGTTCTATAAAGGAACTAAAATTTTTGAGGAATCTACTTCAGAAATAGAAGAGCACATGAATTCCAAGTATTGCATTTATTCTCCATTCCGAAGATTCGTGCATGAGGTATATGTGATCTTCTTACTTTGTTGTATGTCTTTGTTTTCTATCTTTGTTAAAGGCTGGTTGATGTGTGTTAATGTGTTAACTCGTGCTTGTGCTTTCCTTACCCGTCATTCTAGGATGAATGATATCATTGGGGAGATTTAAAATACCTTGACATGGAACCCTTTAATAATTTCCTAAGTTTGAGATTCTGGGTAGGGTACAATTTAAGCATACCTCTCATATGCTAGGGTACAACTAGTACCCACCTTCTCATATGATGATCTTTGACAACATTCTTTCCGAAGTGCAATTTTTTGTCTCCCTAGTCGTATGTTAGGGTAAAAGTCATATGTTACCTAGTCGTAGGGTTTTTTGAGAATGATGTTGATGATTCTGACCATGGTACGACTCTAAAGATACTTCTCATACCTTATGGTACGACTTAGCCCTGTATGGTCATATTTTGATTGGTAAGGAGGTATTAGGTAAGGCCTAAGGTAAGAGTTAAGGTACACTCGTACTCTAGGGTACGGTTCAAGTAAGGTGGCCGTACCCTTCTAGGTTCAAATTTTCAACTTTTAAGCTGAGGACATTTTAGATATTTCCCATCCCTAAACCCATATGACCCATGACTTATAACATTATTTGGACTTCATTCTTCACTTGGAAAAGATCAGAACACTCCTAAATCCTCTCAAAACTTCTCTAGCAAGATTGGGGCTATTATTTATTAAAGAGGCCATCTAAAGACTTGACGACCAAGAATCTCTCCGAGAATCATCTTGGTTAAGGCATGTAACTCTTCCCTCATTGTTAGTTTGAAAATATTTTTTGTTTTGAACATTTATTTTTTTCTTAAATGGTGGTTTTGAAATCGAATGTTGAGGGTTTTGATGCATATTGTTTAGTATTGTTTACTCTCGATTTGGATAATGTTTTCAAATATTTTTGGTAATGGTTTTCATATGTGGGTGCTTGTTGATTACGGTATAACAAATGGGACATGGGTAACCCTAACCGTAATGGTTTTTACCTTCTTTTGGTTTTGTTAAAGGTGTGCCCACACGGTGTTTGTGAATATATCTAAATGAAATTACTAGTCACATGTTAATGGTGTTTTGAACATAGGCAATGGCTTAAAGTATATCAACGGTTTGCAAATGTTTTTTAAAGGCCTTGTTGGACATAAAATTGTTTAAATGGAATCCTTGGTTTAATTTATTAAAATAGGTTTGAGTCCCTCAACCTTGGGGTGAATCCTTGTTGTACAATAGGTTAGATCCCCAAAAGCATATAAATGGTTGACTGATAGGGGTAATGGCATGTGTAAACTTGCAAGTAGTGTTTTTGTGATGATACCAACAAAGTTCCTTTGGTATGAAATTGACTAAATGGTTGATTATGTGTGAATGGTTTTAATTTGAGTTCAAAATACTAGAAGGCAGAGGTCTCAGGGGGACCAAATATGGAAACTAATGATTGCAGGTGTATGGTTTTGTTATGGTGACTATGTGAATTATTTAACACTTATACTCTTGGAGATGTACTAGTCATATCATATTCTCTTTGGCTTATGTGGAAAACAAACGTTAGGGCCTTTTCAGCAAGTGGCACTGGCCCCATATAGCCCATGGGTGAATTCTGAACACCAAAGCTACAAATCCCAGGTTAATGATTTCTAAGTTTATGCTAATCTTGTTCCCTATCCTGGCATGATGTGTATATATATGTATTTCATTATTTAAATGCATTGGTTGAATGGTATTGAACTATTGGCATTATTTTATCCTTATCTTTGAGTTACATGCTGGAGCTTCAACTACTACACGCCTTTGATGTTGTATCCTCTTGTGATGTAGGTGTTGGTCATGCTACACCTCCTACAAAGTTATTGGACTTGGGAGCATCTTGTGGTGACTTGAAATAGTAAACTTCCATACTTCGGAAGGCTCCACTTTTTTCTTTGAGTTTCTCTTCTGTCTTTATTAGTATAGACTTGAATATTTATTTTTGTTATGGTCAGGAGTATATACCGATCGAATACTTCCTAAGATTCACTTTTAGAGGGTTTATATGGACAAACTGTAGACTTGGGTATGTTGTGCTATGGAAAGGGATTTGGTTATTATGATGTGATTGTTAGATTCTTTGGGGATGGTTTGACTTGTCTGGGTTGGTCTGGTCATAGACCTATCTTAAAATCTTAGGCCTGTATATTTCTCTATCTTACTATAATCTTGAAGTTCATCCGACTTTGGGTATATGTTGATGGTTTGGTTTGGGTTGCAGGTCAATCTTTGGCCGTTGTTGGTCTTAAGATGCCCATTACGATAAGGCCCTATTTTGGATTATGTCAAATGTGGTTGTGTGCCTTAAGCCAAAAGTCGACGAGCATGGGTAGCTTGGCACATCGTTTGACCCCAGAGAGGCCTTTGGCCTTAGAGGTTCAGTCTTTATTGAACCAGATAGTTGGGTGCTATACGTAGTTTTGACGATGAGCAAATGACTACAAGGGACCAGGTCCCTAGATATTCAAAGCAGCAGTACAGTTGGCACGCATCTGCATAGCTTTGTCCATTTTGTTTACAAACTAGTAGATGTTTCATATACTAATTAGGACACTTGGTCTAATGACATTTCAGCCCTAATAATTACTCATCTATAAATAGAGTAAGGTGCTTCTTTATCAAACGGTTTTTGGAAATCCAAAGAGTGAAGCAAGACAAAGGCAAAACACCGTATTTAACACTGCTCAAGTTCTCAGCAATATTTCTGTGAGCTTAAACAAAAATTGTTATAGAATGATTTTTGATTTGTAATTGAATTGCTCATGTTATAAGAGCAATGAACTTTTCTCTTTTCTTAGAGAGAGCTTAGGTAGAGTTACCTAGGGGTGGGATATTGGTTAAGTTAATAAATATCATGGCATATCCTTGGGAGAGTTGTCAAGGTGAGCTTTTGGGAGAGTTATTACGAGCGAAACGAACCTAGAGCTAGCTTCATTGATGTCTATAATAAAGATTTTAATTATAGTGGATTATGGAGAACTTCTGAGGGAAAATCGTTATTTTTCCTTCCTTGCGCAAAGGAGTTTCTTTGTTAAAATCTTGTGTTTTTAATCTTCATACACTATATCTTTATTACTGGATGCTATACTATGTTTTTACATATGATTGACTTTTACGGGACCTAGTCCCTCACTGTGTGGTGTAACTCTCAGGGTTTCAACAATTGATATCAAATTCGTTTTACTTGAAAAGTAAACTCCTAGAGTGCCTTAGCTAGCATAGCTACTCAACCTAATCTAGAAGAAGGATAATCTACAACTAGACCACCAAGATTGAATGGGCAGTATCATAGGTGGTGAATAACCAGGATGTTTGACTTTGTATGGCTGAGGATAATGAACTGATGGACATAATCCTTGATTGTCCTTATGTACCTGTGAAAAATGTCAAAGATGGTGAAATTACAAGAATTTTCATCAAAAGCTAGAGGGAGTTCATGATGAAGATAGAAAGAAAATTGAGAAAAACTACAAGGACAAGAAATTGCTAGTTTGTAGTATAGGGCTTGACGAGTATAACAGGATCTCATCTTTTGAGAATTCCAAAGAGATCTTGGATTACTTAAGGACTCCTAATGAAGTCACTATTGATGTGAAGGATTCTAGAGTTGATATATTGACCAAACAATATGAAACCTTCACCATGAAATAAGGAGATAGCATCCAAGAACTGTATACATGATTAACTTCTATCACTACTGAGCTTCACTACTTAGGAGAAGTGATTCCATTATACAAGAATGTGAAAAAGGTTCATGGAGTTCTTCCTGAGTCCTGGGAGAGTAAAGTGGATCCTATAACTGGAGCAAGAATTCTAAAGACCCTCACTATGGATGAGTTGGCTGGAAACCTAAAGACTCATGAGCTAATTAAGTAACAAAAGCTAGAAAAGAAAGAAGTTAAAATATAAAAATCTTTGTCATTGAAGGCTTCAATACATAATTCAAGTGAAGATGATATTGATATTCCCTATTAGAAAAATAGGATTGTTAGATCTAGGAAGAAGAGTGGTTAGTTCCAAAGAAAAGGAAGCAGCAGTAAAAAGGGAAACAATGTTGAGGTGTATCACAAATGTGGAAGTACTGAGTATTTCATCAAAGACTGTACAATGTACAAATTTGTTTAAAAGGAGTATCTAAATACTTGAGGTGACAAGGGAAAAAATAGGGACCAAGTCCCTGAAAATTTCAAAAGGAAGGCAGCAATTGAGTATGCTGTAAAGCAAGCTCTGGAAACATGAGAAGACTCTTCTAATTATTCAGGTGAAGATGAGAAAACTAGAGATATTTCTATGCTAGCAGTGGAAAATAGTCCAGTTATCTATGATTCCTTCCTTGAATTCATGGAAAACACAGAGGATGAAAAAAAAATAGAGGTAAATATATTTGCTATTTTGGTGAATCTAGATAATACACTACTAGGAAGATAAAAGGGCTTTCAAGTGTATTCATGGATTCTGTATGCGACTAACTACTAAGTATAATGCCTTAGAGGAAAACATAGAGAATCAAGAGCATGAGATGATTGTTTTAACTCTCCACATTTCTGTAATAGAAGAGTTGTTCTGAAGAAAGTAAATGAAGTAGATGGAAAAGGAAAGAAAGAAGCTTCCATGTTTTAAGTTGATCTTTAGGAAAGGTTGATGGATTCCCAAAAACATCTTATGTTTGTACTTCACAAGAATTAAGAGTTAGAAAGGGACCTGCTCCGCTTAAGATAAGAGTTGAACAAATCTCTTAAATGGACAACTTCTTTATGGATCCTCCCTAATCTAATTAGTCAGGGTATTAATGATGATAAAGGATTGTCCTATCACAGAGAATTTCAACATACTGGTTGCCAAGAAAAGTCTGTCAATGGTGTTAAAAAAAAGACTTTTAATACTATATTTACTCATTATAGAAATGAGGGGCATACTAAGGGAAGTTGTCAAAATTGGATAATAGATAAAATAAATCATTTCAGATATGTTCAGTAGGATAATACACATAATAAGGGGTTCAATTCCTTAAAAAGGTGAGGAAGTAATGTCTACCTAAATGGGCCGAGAATTTTTTTATCACACGATTGTCTTCTTCCAGGGAACTCAAACTCAAGTGGGTTCTCAAATCCAACAAGTTATAATGATTCCAGGTTTGAGAAAGGGGACTGTAGTCAATAATACTCATTAAAAAGTTTTATTCAAAGCTTTAGTTTGAAAATTTTAAACGTAGTGTGTCTCTCAGTACACTTTAATTAGAGGTGTCATATTTTGAAATAGTTGATTTCAAAGGACCTTATACATAGTAAAATATGGGTGAAAGTATCAACAAAAAATGGGTTTGCAGAGGCTAAAGCATAAATTAATCAAGCCAACCTAACCTATCACATAAATTAGTGTTTTCTCTTTAATTTGGCTATATCAAGGAGACAGGTATCCATGATAAAGTAGGTGCATGTTAATCTAACTCAGTATCATTCCTTTCTTAGTAGACACACAGGGACAACTTTCGGAGGAACATTTGAAGCAAACACAGGTTGAAAATTCACTCAAAAAGAGAGGGACCAGGTCCCATCTCTCAGGTGTATACCGAAATAATGTGCCTTAAAATTTTATCAAATTTCTATTTGAAAAGTCCATATATCCTCTCTTAGATCAACAAAGGTTATCAATTAAATTCAAATATAAAGAGTCACTTCGTTGTCATCAGACACATTTATTGACTCTGGTATATAAATTACAAGACATTACTCTACTCGAGGGTATGCGATAAGATTTCTAATACATGCAATGAAGAAGAGTAAGTCTTCGACCACTCCAAGAAAAGACTCTTCAAATCTACTATAGATGAAGAAGAAAATCTTAAAGTTATGGAGGTAAAATAAGATGAAGAAAATGATTCTAATATTTTTATAGCATCTAAAAAGAATTGACTAGAAGTTCATGGCAATGAAAAATCAGGTCCTCGAATCCACAATTTGGGATTCACGGTGTAAGAAGAAAGAAGCACGTAGTTATAAAAACAACAAAGTTTTTGTGGGACCTGGTCCCAAGAAGGAAAAAATTGATGAAAAGGGGGAGATCCAAGTAATGATCCCAAGAGAATAAAAAGAGGGGAAAATTTTTTTTCTAGGTGCTGTCAAGAGAAATATTTAATCCCAAAATCTATGAGAAACCTGGGATGGTGGATTTGGTATAATATACCAGGTACCAAGGATATAAGTATCCATTTTTGGAAGCAGCACCAGTGGTTTTTAAAATGAAGTGAGGGAATTATATTATTCAATAGATTTCTTATAAGATGGATTGAGTCTATCTTCATGGGTACAAGGAAATGAAATAAGACTAGATAAAGAAACCTTTGGAGGAATTTTTGATGCACCTGTTATAGATGTTAGGACAGTTGTGAAACCACAACCCACAACTGAATTTATTATTGAGGCCTCAAGAGTAGGTGGGACTTCAATAGCTGCACTAAAGAAGATATTACTAAAAAGTTTTAGTTGGCGTTTTAAATAATTAATAAGATCCTACTACTAAAATCAGAGAAAAAAAATTTCCTCAGGTATTGATCTATTTTTAATTGAATGCTTTAGTAAGTTTGATTTGATTAGTCTATTTGCTCTAATGATAGAGCATCTTGACAAGGTGGTTCAAAAAATGATAGAAGGAATGGGATGCCATATGGTTACTTGTTTAATAATGTCTTAAATTATTTTTAAGTTATTAGGACTAGAGGAACACCAGGAACATCCAAACAAAAGGTCAATCTAACTACAATGGTGGAAAATAAGTGCATTAAAGGGAAAGTGGGAAATATGTCCCAAGTGTCTGAGCTACTAACTGCTCATGAAAATCTAAGAAAGAAAGGGGAGGATTTAAGGATTGTGCTAGCAGAAAAGGACACTAAAATAGTGCATCTTAAACTATAGAATCAAATGCTATTTTTAGAGGTACTAGGTACCTCTGAAGAACTTGCATCAAAAAATGCCAAGCTCAAGGTCAAGGTTCAAGCACTTACTAGTGAGTTTAAAGACCTAAATGCCAAACTAAAGACCCTCACCAAACATTTGATGGATGATCATGCTACTGGGGCTTCTAGAATGGACATGTCGCTAAAATCATTCACCCCTAAGCCCCCTTTTAGCTAAGTCTTAATTTGTCAGCTTCCTGTGTTATTTTTTATTGTGTACTTTGCAAACTGTTTTTGTATATTTTTTTAGGTATATTTTCCCGGTACTGATCTTACTGAATAATAAAAGAATTTCTTCTTGCGGGCCTCATTTGCTTATTTTATTTTAAAGTTATTTTTCATATGAGTGTTGCCGCAGTTGTCATGAGTTAATTATCTGGTACTAATTTTTTTTCTTGGTTTACTATTAAACCTTTTCAATGATTCTAAAAGGGGGAATACTGACTTCATGTGTAAGGACCAGGTATGAGTGTTCATGTATGGCACCTTATAAGAGAAAGTATGTGATGTGCTGAATATATGAATAAAGGAAAGAACAGTGATAGGGGAATAAAATATGCTCTTGAAATTAAGTTTTTATTTGTTGCAATTGACATCAAGGGACCAGGTCCATATTTTGCATAATTGTGGAAGCATGATGATAGGGGAACATTCATCTTCAGTATTGGTAATCACAATGATTAAATATGATGGATGTGTATTAATTCACAAAGCTTTGTTGTTGGTTTGTCATCATCAAAAAGGAGGAAAATTGATATATGTAGTTTTGATGATGAGCAGATGACTACTTCGGACGAGGTCCTTGTATGTTCAAGACAACAGTATTGCTAGCATATTTCTGAAAAAATTTGTCCGTTTGTGTAACAAACTAGGAGGTGTTGATTACACAAATTACGATACCTAGTCTAATGACATTTCATCCCTAATCATCACTTATCTATAAAAGGAAAAATATACTTCTTCAGCAAATAATTTTTTCAAATCCAAAGAGTGAAGAGAGGAAAAAGGCAAAAAATCCATAACCAACAATGCTCAAGTTCCCAACTGTGTATGTGTGTTCATAAAAAAATTTATTCTTAAGTGAGATCTGATTTGTAAAAAAATAACTCAAGTTATAAGAGTAATGAACTTCTCTATTTATTTAGACAAAGGTTAGGTAGAGTTACCTAAGGTAGATATTGGTTAGAGTTAATCAATATCAAGGTGTGTCTTTGGTAGAGTTCTCAAGATATACTTGTAGTATAGTTATTACAAGTGAAATAAACCTAGAGTTAGGTTCATTGAAGTCCATAATAAAGAGTTTTATTATAGTGAATTTTGGAGAGCTTTGGAGAACAAGTCATAGTTTTTCCTTCATTGAGCAAGGGTGTTTCCACGTTAAAATATTGTATTTTTAATCTTCCTGCACTGTGTCTTTATTCCTCGTTGCTATATTATGTTTTTGCCTATGATTGACTTTAAGGGACCAAGTCACTCACTGTGTGGTGCAACCCTCAGGGTTTTAACAATAGGCTTGATATGTTGACACCTTGACCTATTTTGGAATTTTTGGAGACTAGATCATATTTGATGGAGAATATTTGACCCCATTAGAATATTGATATTGGATTAAGATTGATTCAAGATAAGGTTTTGAGTTTGGAGTCTAAGGAAGCCTTACTTTATTTAGATGGAGCTTTGATTATTGGGGGGTGATTTTATGTGCTGAAAGTGGGTTATTGGATTAGGTTGATCTTGGAGGTGGCCCATTGTTCCATATATTCCATCTATCCATGTTTGACTAAGATGTATCATGATTTGAGACAACACTACTGGTGGAGTGGTATGAGGCGAGATATAGAAGATTTTAAAGCTTGTTTCCTATGTTGTCAGCTGGTGCAAGAAGATCACATAAGACCTAGTAGTTTGCTGCAGAGGTTACCCATTTACTAGTGTAAGTGAGAATGATCATAATGGGCTTTTGAAACACCTCATATTTTTGGCCCTAGGAAATTTCATGACCTTTGAGCTTACTGCCTATGTAATGACTCACCCTATGCGTCGTAGGGCATCTTAATGACTCATTGGGATGAGTCCTAATAAAATCAATAAGATTGTAGCTAAATTTTTCTCTGTGTATAAGTGTCTCACTAAGAGCGTTAAGGATATATTATGAGTCGTTTGGTGTAATCATAGGGTGTCCAGTGTAAGTACCAATTAGGATTTGATGTCGACTACGACTGGACCCTATGAGTCGTAGGGTCCCATTACGAGTAGAGCCACTGAGTTGGAAGGATAACAGTGTAGGGCACCTTGGCAGTACTCCCTTAGTGATGACTCATGGTGACGAGTCGTAAGGGATGTCTACGAATCAAGGGTTGACTCATATTAAAAGGTGGTATTTTTCAACTTTTAAGTTAAGGGCATTCTAGATGTTTCCCCTATTACCCAACTTGAAACCACGTCTTATATTCTCATTAAGGTGTCATTAGCGCTCATAAATATATCAATGTAACTTGTCAACACTCTCAAATTCCTCAAGGTGAAGAACACTTGGGGTTCTCAAGAGGTAGATCAATTAGGACTTTGAAGGGTGATTTCTCCCATATATCTTACTATTACAGGCTTGTTTCTCTTTCCCCATTGTTAATTAGTTAAAAAACATATGTTTTGTATTATTGTTTCATGAGATGTTATGTTAATTGTGAAACAAAGGATAGGGTCTTTCAATGTTCATGAATTGAACAATGTTTCCCATGGTTTACATCTGATTTTCATGTTTTAATTATGGTTTTGAACTTTTGGGTGCATAGGTACAACGAATGAACTAGGGAATTCTGATTTTCCCAAACTTGTGACCTTGAAATAGTTATGTCTCACACCCCATAATGTGAAACTGGTTTTTAATTATGAGAAAGTAGCGAACTTGTAAAATTGATCTACTAAACAATTACATGATATAAAAAGGTTTATGAAACACAAAGTTTTATTTAATGAAAATGGGAGTCGGTGTTCCCCCACCTTGTATAAATGGCCAAAGGGAGTTGTTTTCCTCAATTTAATGAAATTTTTTTTTGCATGATGTTATTACCTTAAAAGAGTAGTTGATTTGACGATACCAACAATGTATGCTTATTGTGGAATATGGTCAATGAACTTAAATGTCCGATACACGTCTTAATTCGGCTCTAATAAGGATTTGTAATTAAGTCGTGAAAGTAGAGGTCCAAGTGAACGATACTGGAAACTGCATTTGCGGAAGCATGGGTCAAAGTGACCAGGGAGGTTTGAGCTCCCCTTATTATTATTTCTTTATTAGGGAGGTTAGAGTCCCCTATAAATAATTATATGATCGGGTGCTTAGGTAACCTTAGTATATATTGGGTGGTTCGAGTCCCCTATATGGTTATATATGAGATTACTCTCTTGTTCGTGCGGCTATGTGCACTGGGGCCCGACCATGGGCCGACAGCTACGGCCCCTATAGCGCGTGGGTACTGTTATATGATGAATGAGCTATACAATCCAGTTTAATGTTTTAAAGTGCATGCTAAACCTGTAAAGTGACATGCTAAACCTTTTGAGCATTTCATTATGTTACCCTTATCCATGAGTTATATGATAGTTTTTACCCTGCTAACCGTCTTCAGATGCTGTATCCCCACGTGATGCATGATTTGGACAAACTTTTACTTCTTCTACTTTGTGATTGTTGATTTACCAAGATTCAAATTGAATGGTGAGCTTTTATGCCTCAAAAGCCTCCATTTCAGGATTATGTTTTTCTTTTGAGTTACTGACTATTGGATACTATTTTTGGCTATAGTCGGGAGCATGTCCCGAAACTTTATTAATATTGGGTTTGGTAGAAGCTTTGTTGGACTATTGTAGACTTGGGATGCTTTGGTTGTTTGTTTGTTTGGTTATACACATATTGTAATATCTTTTATTTCAAGTTCTCTTATATTGTTATATGTTCGGAATTCATCCGACATGGGTTTAAAGTGGTCTACAATTTTGGTGTTGGGGGTGGTGTATGGTCCTTGTTCGACTTGAGATGTCTGTCATGACCAAGGGATGACTTTGGGATAGGTCTATTCGAAAAACAACCCTACCAAGTCATCTCGTCCACTAAACCGTACCAACCAAACTACCAAGACAAACCAATCCCGAACCAAGGGCCACAAACAAGGCCAGAACCAAATGAGTTCCAAAATAGAAAATGATTAATCCCAAAATGATTTATGATTGAATAGTGAGAAATTAAGTCCAATGATGTCATCCCCAATACCAATGCCAATATTAATACCGACACTAATATCGACTTGCCCAATCCAACCCATTGTAGTATCACAAAGCCTCTAACCAAAGAGTAAGAATATCCAATTGGGACATGCCCCCAACCATAGCCAAAACCAATATAAAGAAATAAATCAACATTTCTAAAAATATCTATAACATGAAATGAAGCCTTCTGGCGAGATGGAAGCTTACCAATTCAATCCAACATCTATCCCGAGTCAATCAATATGTAAGAGGAGTAGAATGGTTGATTCTTGCATAGCGTGGGTATATATCCGTCCGAAGATGGGTTAGCGGGTGAAACTCAAGATAAGGATAAAATAATGCCGTTTATAAAACCAATTAAAACCCATCCTTAGAAACAGACCATACATATATTTATAACCATGCTTGAAAAGGGAACTGGGTTTAGCATGCCTATAAAACCTTTACTTGTGTTCTGTAGATTTGCCATCCTAAACCACAACTTTGCCGTCCTAAACCACCCACGGGCTATATGATTTCAGCTTTCTCTGTTAAAAGGGACTAGTGCATGAAGCCGTACGACTAGAGGATAAAATTTAGGATGACAAGTACATCCCCCAAATATAAAATGTGACATCATGTGCACAGTCACTTAGACCAAACTTTACATCGGAAAATATGAGTTTCTAGTCCCCCCCACCCTCGGGACCTACAGGTTTAATGGATTTGCTCCTGCAATTATTGCCAAATTAAAACCTTTACCAATCAACAAACCAATCCATTATCCATTTATTAACCAATGCTATTAGTAGTGGCATCGTCATACTGACTATAACTGTAAGTTCTATCCATACCCAACCTTTTATACGTTTATGGGATTCCATGTACCCTTCCATTAACTATATTAAACCACTTGGCGGATTCCCCTGTAACTAAAAATCATAACCATTTAGTATTTTATCTTTTCAAACCATTTAAAGTATGCATAATCCCTTTACCAACTTTAAAATAAGCAAAAGTACCATTCAAAATAATAAATGCAATAAAAACATCCTTATAAGCATTTTGCCAGATACATTGAGGGCATAATATAAACAAAGTAAATTACAATTACCATTTAACCATTCCCATACAATCCAATTATCAAAATCCAATAATTAAGCATGTAAATACACAATTAAAAAAATGGGAAACTATAACCAATCATTTGTAATCAAAACTCCCAAATCATAGTCGAAACATAAAATCATAAACAATGAAAACAGGTAAACAACTTATAAAAACCATGAATTTAGTTGGAACTAACAGTGAGGGAAGAGAACATGCCTATAAGGTAGATAGAGAGAAACCAGAAACAAGGTCCCCAAATTAGTCCTCTAGTTGAAACCCTAGCTTCCTTGATTAAAAGCTCTTCAGATAATTCTAGATTGTTTAAGAAGAGTTTCTAAGTATTAATGAATGGATTAATAGGGTAAATAACCTCCGAAGTATGTTAGAAGCCCTGGGACCTTATTAGGGTAAGTGGGGAAATTTCTAGAATACCCTTACTTAAGTTGCTCAAAAATCCTATCAAAAGGGTATGACTGACCCTCATGAGTCATAACCTTAGATACGAGTGGTACCCACCACTTGTATTCAAATTCTCAACCCTTAGACCGAACACTGTCCTATGTATGACTATTCCTACCCAAGTCGTATTGAAAACATATGATCCGTACCCTTCATCCATATTCTTTATAGAAGAGAATCAATAAGAGGTTTGAACACTGACCACCATATAAGTCCTGGGTATGACTCATACACTAGCTGAAATCTTATGGTGAGCCACTCGTACTCAGATCCAACCTAAGTTACCAAGTCTAACATTAATCTATGTAAACCCAAACCATACAATCCATATCAAACCATCCGACTAGTACCATTATGGTCGTACCCTTTTCAGTGACTAAAATCTATCCCACAAATCCACAATGGTCAGTATACGACCTGACCATACCATTCATACCTCAACATACGGCTCGTACCCATGAGTTGCATTGGCTCTAGATATCAAAATTCTAGGTAATTTTCTAAGGTCCGGAAACCTAGGTATTTTATCTCCCCCACTAGGAATATTCATCCCCGAATGGCGGACAAGATTGGGGTAACCACAGGCACGAGTCATTTGTATTATTAAATATATTTCCTATCTTTAACAAAGTTTGAAAAATAAGAGCCAAAGATATTAATCTTTCCATTAACAAACTTAGAAAATATGATGTGTTAAAGATAGACACCTTCTGCATAAATCCCAAATGAAGAAAATGGATGCGGATACTTTGAATTCATGTCCTCATCTGCTTCCTATATAGCTTCTTCCACTTTATGATTCCTCCATAGAACCTTAAACAAAGACACATCCTTGGTTCGTAACCAACAAACCTTCCTATCCAAGATGTCAATCGTAACCTCTTAATAAGACATAGAGTCCCAGATACCCAACCCCTCCAAAGGAACAATTGAAGAAGGATCATTAAGATACTTCCTTAACATAGACACATGAAATACCGAAAGAACTTAGATCAAGATAGAAGGCAACTCCAATACTTAAGAAATATTACAAACCCTCTGCAATATATAAGGGACTAAGCTTCCCTTTTCTAAAACTACATTACTCCCTTTAGGGGAGATACCTTGAGGAACACCTTATCCCAACCTCAAACTCTAAGTCTCTATGTTGTACATCTGCATAGGACTTTTGGAAACTTTAGGCAGCCTTTAGCCTGTCCTAAATCACTTTCACCTTTTCCTTAGCCAAATCCAGACCGAACATATTTGCCTCATTAAGCTCAAACCAACCAATAGGAGATCTACACCTTCTACCATACAATGCCTCAAAAGGGGCCATACTAATACAAACTCTACCAAAGGTAGATTATCAACCCAACAGCCACCATAATCAACTACATATGCCCAAAGCATATCCTCCATTGTCTAAATTGTTTTTTCTACTTGCCCATCCATTTGAGGATGAAAAATAGTACTCAAACTCATCTTAGTACCTAATCCCTTATGAAAAAACTGCTAAAAATAAGATGAAAATACTTACCATGATAAGAGATAATTGAAATAGGTACCCCATGCAGCATAACAATCTTCTAAAGATATATTTTCCCATAATCCTCACCAAAAAAGTAGTCCTAATTGGCAAAAAGTGAGTAGACTTTGTCCTCCTTGCCATGATGAACCAAATCGAATCATATTGATTTTAAGATCGAGGAAGACAAATAACGAAATACATATTTATTACCTGCCATTTCCATTCGGGTAAAATAATCTCCAGATATAGCCCTTCAATTCTCATGTGTTCAAGTTTAACTTGTTGATATACCAAGACCTTGTCCAAAAAATCAACCACATCCCTATTCATACCATTCCACCAATACATCTCCTTGAGATCATGTTACATCTTTGTCAAGCTGAGATATACAACATAGCAAAATTATTGCTCCTCATCCATGATCCTTTACCGCAAACCGTTGGCACCAGGAGCACACAATATCCCTTCTTATCATAAAGTACCATCACTACTGATCTCGAATACCATTACCTTTTGCAGACCTACATTACTCATGAATTTCACCTGGATAGGATCTAGCACTTGCTTATCCTTGATCTTTGCACCGAGCGATAATCGAAACACTTCTTGTACCATTACACTTCCATTCTTAGTGTCTAAGAGACGAACTGCAAGATTAGCTAAGCGGTAAATATCTTTCACTAACTCCCGCTTTCCTTTCTCCATTTGATCCAAACTCCCTATGGACATTTTTCATCTTCGATACCTAAAATTGAACTCCTTCTGAGTGAACAAATACTGTAGACTCTTATGATCATAAAAGATGTCTACGTGCACTCCATAATAGTAATGCCGGTAGATTTTCCAAGCAAAGAATCACTACAAACAGCTTCAAATCATGAGTAGGGTAATTCCATTCAAGCACCTTCAACTACCTAGACACAAAGGCAATCATATTCACATGCTGCATCAAGACAAAACCAAGTCCCACCCTTGATGCATCAAACTAAACCAAAAACACCTTACTGATCTAAGGCAATGTAAGAACTAGGGCCAAAGTTAGCTTATGTTTCAACATCTCAAAACTCCCCTCACAAGCATCCAACAAAGAAAACTTTACCTTTTTCTAAGTCAACTTAGTTAAAGGTGCAGCTATCGTTAAAAATTGGCCCATAAACCACCGATAATACCTTGACAAGCCCATGAAGCTCTGAATTTAAGTTGGAGTCATGGGTCTAAGATGCCACTTAATCACAACCACCTTTTGTAGATCCACCAGTACCCCTCGCTAGAAATAATATGACCAAGAAAAGTCACAACATTCAACCAAAACATACACTTGGAGAATATATCATACAAATTTTGTTACTTCAAGGTCCACAATACCACACAGAGATAATTAGCATAATCCACCTTACTTTGGGAATAGACCAGAATGTCATTAATAAATACAATGATGAAGAGATCCAAGAACTACCTAAAAACCCTATTCATCAGATCCATTAATGTCATTAGTGAATTAGTCAAACCAAATGACATCACCATAAATTCAAAGTACCTATATCGAGTATGAAAAGCTATCTTAGGGATATCTTTCTTCCTAATCTTAAGATAATGATACCCAGACCAAAGATCTATCTTAGGAAAAAACTTTTCACCTTGCAACTGATCGAAAAATCATCTATCGTTGAAGGAGGATACCTGTTCTTAATCGTTGACTTATTCAACTATTAATAGTCAATGCATATCTGAAGAGAACCATTCTTCTTGTGGACGAACAACTCGAAAGCACCTAATGGAGAAATAGTAGGACGAATAAAGCCCTTATCTAGGAGATACTTAAGTTACTCCTTAAGTTCCCTTACCTCAGCTAGAGCCATTCTATAAGGAGGAATAGATACTTAATACCAAAATCTATTTCCCTATCTGGAGGAATACTATGAAGATCCTTTGGAATGACCTTAGTAAACTTATTTACCACCGAGACTAGCTATAAAGAAGGAAATTCCTAGTTAGAATCTTAAACCTAAACAAAGTGATAAACACAACCTTTAAAAATTAACCTTTGAGCTCTAAGATAAGATATAAACCCTTCGAGGATCTAGGAAACCACTCTCCCACTCTATAACCAGTTCATCAAGGAACTTAAAGACAACTTTTTGGGTCGGAGATGAGGACATAGGTGGTGATGAGTGATTAAATCCAAGGCGTGCAAATTATGTGGCTGCACCAGTGAACAGAAATGTCAATAGAGATCGTCAAGCTAGGATGAGACCCGAATGCCGAGCTGTGCAAGTTGCTTTTGATGATGACGATGACGACTTGGATGGGGCTGGTGCCACAGGGGCTATTATTCCTTCACCCTTAGCACCTGAATCCAAGTTAAATATTACTAGCACTATGATCCTGCTACTGCAACTCAAAAGGTTATTTGGTGAACTTACAGGTGATGATTTGAATATGCATCTGATTAATTTTATCTCAACCTGCAAATCATTTGACAATCCAGGGGTTAGACAGAATGTGATCTGACTACTTTTATTTCCATTGTAACTATCTGGAAAGGCAACTCTATGGTTAAATAGGCTAACTCCCAACTCTATTACCAATTAGAGGCAACAGAAAGACACTTTCCTAGAAACATTCTTTCTGTCATCAAAGAGAGCACAATTAAGAGATGAGATAAGCAATTTCAGACAGCTTCCAACTGAAGCTCTCGACGATACTTGGGAGAGGTTCACGAAGAAGTTGATGCGGTGCCCAAATCATCAGATGACCAATGTCCACTTGATGGAGATATTATAAAGGGCTTTGAATTCAGTGACTAAAATAGTGGTAAAAAATGTTGCGGGTGGGTCACTCATGCACCTTACTTTTCTTGAGGCATCTGATATGTTGGATCGTATGACAAACAAGAGTAGAGCATGGCATACTAGGGATTCTGAAGTAGCAAGCTCTACTATATCTATTGGCATGACGGCAGAGAAGAGGCAAAGGGAATTCAGGCGGCAAATTATATCTATAACTCATATGAAAACATAGATGGACCTTATTACTAAGCATTTATTACCAGGAAAGACAGAGAAGGTTAAATTTGAAGCATCACAGGGAAGGGCTAACTCCAATCCTGAGGAAGAAGCCTATTACTTAAACAATCAGATAGGTTTCCAAGGTGGTGGCCAAGAAAACCAAGGTTGGAACCATCAAGGAGATTGGAAGAATAAAAGTGATAGGAGTGGAATGTATGTACCTCCTGGAAGCCGTGATAATGCTACCACCAGTTCAGGCAAAATATCCATGGAGGATATGATAGAGAAACTATTAAAGGGAGTTCAGCCGGCAAATTCTGGGGTGACTACTATAAAGAGTGACATATCTTCCATAAGTCAACTTGTAAATTCACACTCAATTGCTATTAAACAATTGGAGCAGAAGACGACCCAATTATCTGCAGTATTCAACCAAAGACAGAATGGGACTCTACCAAGTGATATAGTTCAGAATCCGAGGACTGATAGATCTTGTATGGCCATTACCGCAAGGAGTGGTAAGATGTTATCTAGTCTAGGTTTGGGAGCTTCCTCTTATAGTAATAATGTTGAAAAAGATTGGGAGATGGTTGATAAATCTCCAGTGGTGCCTGTGGAGTTGGGAGGTTTAAAAAACAAGAGTGCGGAAGTTGAACAACCAACTAAGCCAAAGCATGTTAGTGATGTGGAGCAAAGCATAAGAAAGTAGGTAAAAGTTGCTCCAACTAAAATGGCAAGGTCTCCACCCCCATTTCCACAATGATTAAATAAGAAAGAAGATGATGTCAAGCTTACTAAATTCATGGCTATGTTCAAGCAGTTTACAATGAATGTGCCTTTAATTAAAGCAATGGAGCAGATGCCCAGATATGCTAAGTTTATGAAAGACCTATTGATAAAGAAAATGATTGTGAGCTATGCAACGGTAGACAATCTTCATCATTGTAGTGCTATGGCTAAAAGATCTATTGTCCAAAAGAAAGCTGATCCAGGAGCATTTACTGTTCCATGTACGATTGGATTGCTAAAGTTTGAAAAGGCCTTTTGGGAGCTTAGGGAAAGTATAAATCTTATGCTATTGATGGTTTTCAAGAAATTGGGTTTGGGAGATCCTACTCCTACTAATATATGGCTTCTAATGTCGGATAGATTACTGAAAATGCTGATTGGGATTCTACATAATGTACTTGTAAAAGTTGTTGATTTTATATTTCCTGCTAATTTTGTAATTCTTGATTCCAAAGTGGACTTTGAAGTACCCATAATTTTGGGTAGGCCCTTCTTACCAACTGGGAGGGTGTTAGTTAATATGAAGCTGAATGAGCTGAAATTTAGGCTCAATAAGAAAGAAGTTAGCTTTGAAGTATGTCGGTCTATGAAACAACAAAAGAATATGAGTGTGTTCTCGATTGTTCATGTATTCTATGAAGATAAGGGAGATGTACCAATTAAGGATATGTCTTTTGTGGAGACCATAACTAGTTTGGTTAAACTTGCAAGCAAGGATGTGAGTGACTTCAAAGTGGTTGGACTAGGAATAAAGCATTGTCTTGATCCAACAAATGAGGTACAAATGATATCATTGATGTATATTGATGAATTTTGAGTAGTCAAGATAATCGAGTCATGTCGCGACGTTAAATCAGGCGCTACATGGGAGGAAACCCATGATTTTAATTTCACTTTATCATGTTAAAGAAAAATGCAAGAAGAAGAGTCGAGCCATGACCGAAACTACGGCACTTTGTGGGAGGAAACCCATCTTTCTAATCATTTTTGTTGTTTTTGATTAGTTGTAGGTGCAGGAAGTACTAAGGAGGAGATTAGTACCAATTTTGATTTGGAAGTCAGCCATGTCAATGGTAGTAAGTTTAGGAGTGATGGAAACATTACAGGTATGTTGGATTGGTCAAATGTGTAAGGCTCAAGTATGATTTGCATTAGAGTCGAGCCTCGAATTATATTAATTCAACCTAAAAAGTTTTGTGGTGCGACTTTATTTTGTGAATTTTAATAAGGTCTGTGGTGGTAGCGTAGGGATCGGGCCGATAGTGCGCCCTATTTCCAATCGCCTATGCTCACTGCCTTACTTAGGTGATAGGTTAGGCGTCGCCTATGTCAACAATGGTGATAGGTTAGGCGCCGCTTGTACCATTGCCTATGCTCACTGCCTCACTTAGGAAATAGGTTAGGCGTCGCCTATGTCAACTTAGGCGATAGGTTAGGCGCCGCCTATGTCAACATAGGCTATAGCTTAGGCGCTGCCTATGTCATTGCCTATGCCCAATGGCTGGTTACTTTGCTACTTGTTTTGTAAGAAAATAGGACCTTCTCCTTAGTATACTTCTTAATAGGATTAGTTATTTTGTTTATTTCATTTTGCTAGTTATTTAGTCATAATTAGGTGCTTTTGTCAATGATGGATGGATGATGACCGTCTTAAGAGAAAATTAGTTATTTAATTTCATATAATTGTTCTTGTGGGTCACATGACATTATAACATAAGTATGTGATGGATCATTACGTTTGAAATACCTAGGCTCTAGTTATGACTCTTGTTGTGATTGTTGGTTTAAGTTGAATTCATGTAGTTATTGGGTTGAGAATGTATAATGCTCCTAATTGAGTTAACCATATGCCATGAGTATGTAAGACTGTTGTATATTCCTTATTGCAACTGATGCTAGAACTTGCCTGGTGTGTGTGCAAAATGAAATAAAGATTGTAAGTTTAAGAGATGATTTAGCCATTTCTTTGATATCCATTGTTCATACATTCTTTTGACTTACCTTTGTACATTATCTTAGCTAGACCCATTGAGCCTTTTGCTTGTTCTTTTGTTAGCATCATATGTAGCCTATTCCGTTCTTTAATAGACCGTAATTTGATCCAAAAGCTCCTAAGCACTTTAATGTAAAATCAATGTGAGTAAGAAGTTTGACAATAAGGGAAAAAAGGTGAAATTGATGCCCCAAAGTCTAGTTATTGGCGTGATCAATTGATGTGGTTGGGAGTAGCTAAAATTGTTGAAAAGTTCAAAATTTTATCCCAGGCATGTTACAATGAACCTGTTTTGGCCTTGGTCCTTCTTGGACATTGTGCACCTCAACTAAGGCAATTTTCTTAAGTTGAGGGTGGCTATTATAGGGGTGCGTAACGTGAAAAGGGCAAAAAAATAAAATATTTGAAAGGTTTGCGTACTTCCACCATAGTGTTATTAATTAAGCTTAACAAGTTGGGGTGAAAAGCAAATCTATAAAGATAACAGAAGTGGAAATAGGTTGTTTGAGATTGGTCTTAATTGCATAATATAGTGTATTAAAGCGCTTAGGGAAGATAGTCATTATTTCTGGCCAAAATAGTTCCTACCCATCATTTAGCCTGCATTACAACCCGTAAAAGACCTATATGATCCTAATCTTAGCATTCTGATATCAGTGGAGTATTACACTAAGTGCAAGCATATGGTCATCAGTTGTAATTTGAGAATTCTTTGTGAGAGTGAATGCAACTTGACTCTTGTACCCATTTTGTTAGACATGATTATGAGTGATTATGGGTAACTTTCTTGTTGTGAGGAAATATGGTTGATGAAGGTTGGGTAATTTAAATGATTTCTATGATTAAATGATATACATGAAATTGCCAAATTAATGAGTCTATTCTTGAGGGTAGGTTGTCTCTAGTAATGATTCCAAAATCTACTTTATGTTCATAATTATTGTGTGAGCCTATTTGAGCATCTTGTCTTCCTTTGTGGGTTCTAAGGCTTATGTAGTATGTATAAATGGAGATGTTGTTCGAGGACGAACAAAGCTTTAAGTGTGGGGAGGTGATCTTGGGTGTATTTATATGCCAAAGCTTTAAGTGTGGGGTGGTGATCTTTGGGTGATCTTGGATTCATTATCTAATAAGGAAGTCCCAGTTTAAATGTTTGATTGACAAGTTTCTTGGTTGCATAAAAAGGACGTAGCTTCAGTAAAGATTCAGTGGAGGAACCACATGGTTGAAGAGGCTACTTGGGAAGCTGAAGAGTAAATGAATTCCAAGTATCTGTTCTTATTTCCCATTCTAGATAATCATGCTGAAGGTACATGTATTCCTTAGTATCTTTGTTTCTTGTCTTTGTTAAAGGTAAGAGTAGTGGTGTATGGAGTTAATTCATGCTAATAAATGCCTTGTCCCATCATTCAAGGAAGAATGATCCTAGTAGGGGAGAATTGAAAGACCTCAAATTTTTTAACCTTGGAAATTTTTGGTCTTTGAGCTAACTTCATTGATAACGACTCACCCTATGAGTCATAGTCTATCTTGATGAGTCATTGGGATGAGCATTAACCAAATTAGTATGTTCATTGCTAGATTCTTCTATGAGTATGAGTGGCTCATTAAGAGCCTTAAGGATATTTTTAAGGTGTTAGGTGTAATTATAGCATGCCTAGTGTAAGTCCCAATTTGGGTTCTGTGTCGATTACAACTGACCCTATGAGTCGTAGGGTCCCATTACGAGTTGTTCCATTAAGTTATATGGATAAAAGTGTAGGGTGCCTCGATTTTCCTTCCTTGGTTATGACTTATTGTGATGAGTCATAAGGAGTGGCAACGAGTCAAGGGTTGACTCATATTGAAAGGTGACCTTTGCTCATGTTTAAAGTTAAGGGTATTCGAGATATTTCCCATCTTACCCAACTTGAAAGCCATATCTTATAACCTCATTAGTATGTCATTAGCACTCTTAAACAAATCAAAGTAACTTCTCAACACTGTCAAATTCCTCAAAGTAAAAAACATATAGGAATTTTAGTAGGTTGATCAATTAGGGCTTTAAAGGGTGATTTCATTCTGTACATCTTACTAATACAGGCATGTTACTGTTCCCTCATTATTAATTTGTAAAAAGTATGTGTTTTAAAGTTTTGTTTCATGAGATGTTATTTTGGTTTTGAAACATAGGTTGCAGTTTTTGAATGTTTATAAATTAACAACGTTTCTTATGGTTTACATATGATTTTCATGCTTTAATTATGGTTTGAACTTGTGGGTGCATGGGTATGGTGAATGAACTAGGGAATTAACCTCAACCCTATAATGTGAAATTGGTTTTTAATTATGAGAAAGGTGGGAGTTTATAAAATTGATCTAGTCCTGAACTATTGCAAGATATAAAAAGGTATTTGAAACATAATGGTCTGATTTAAAGATCAAATGGATTCGGTCTTCCCCCACCTTGTATTAATGAACAAAGGTATTTGTATTCCCCAAGTTAATGAAAATTTTTTTGGTATGATGTTTTTACCTTGAAAGTAAAGTTGGTATGACTATAACTACAATGTATGCCTAACGCAGAATATGGTTCAATGAATGAAAATGTGTGATACTTGTTTTAATTAGGATATAATAAGGGTTGTGTAGCTGAGTCGTAAAAGTGGAGGTTTGGGTGAATGATATTGGAAATTGTATTTGTAGATGCGAGGGTCAAAGTGACTAGTGAGGTTTGAGTGCCCCTTATTATTATTTCATGATTATGGAGGTTTGAGTCCCCTGTAAATGATTATCAGATTGGGTTCTTAAGTCACCTTAGTATATGTTGGTAGGTTAGAGTCCCCTGTATGTATATATATATGAGATTATTCTCCGGTTTATGCAACTACACGCACTAGAGCCCGACCAGGGGGTGAGAGCTAGGGCCTATATAGCCCATGGGTACTATTATATGATAGTTTAGCTACACAATCCAGGTTAAGGTTTTAAAGTGTATGCTAAACTTTGTTCTCTATCTCGATATAGAATATATATATATATGTATATATATGTTTGTGTGTGTGTATTTAATTATGTATATTGGTTTGAATGATTTTAAACTATTGATCATGTCATTGTGTTATCCTTATCCCTGGGTTACATGCTAGAGTTCACCATGCTAACCATCTCCGAATGTTGTATCCCCACACAAAGAAAGATCCAACCATATTTCTAGTTCTCCTGCTCAATGATTATGGGTTGATGGAGAGTCGACTTGATGATGTGATCTTTCATGCTTTGAATGTCTCCATTTAAGGATTATATTTTTCTTTTGAGTTATAGAATATTTGATACCATTTTTGGCTATAATTAGGGAAATGTTATGATACTTTATTTATATTTGATTTGATAGAGACTTTGTTGGAATACTGTGGACTTGGGATGGCTTGGTTGTTGGATGATTTTGTTTTACACATATCATAATATCTTTAATTTAAAGTTATCTTATCTTATTATATGTTCGAAATTCATCCAACATAGGTGTATGATGGTCTCCGGTCCCTGTTGGACTTGAAACACCATCACAACTAGGCCCTGGTTTGGATCGTATCAACTTTGCAACTGATTTTCATCGTACATTTCATGGTTCTAATGTTTTTTTGATTATCACGGATCCATTGACCAAGTCAGCTTATTTTATTCTTATTTAGGTATCATTGAGTGTTGAGAGCTTTGCCCATATCTACATTTGTGGGATTATGTGTCATTGTGGTGTGCTGGTGTCTATTATTTCAAATTGAGGTTTTGTGATCACATCTCATTTTTGAAAGACTTTTCAGGATGAGTTGGGTGCTTGGGTTGTTCTTAGCATGACATTTCAACCCAGACTGACTGTCAATCAAAGCAGACTATTAATGTTTTTAAGGATATGCTCTGCTATGGTTGAATTTTATGGCCAGTGGGAGCAAATTTTATCTCTAGCTGAGTTAACATTTAATAATATCCACTATTCCAGTATTGATATGGCTACTTTTGAGGCAATGTATGGCAGGCGTGGTCACTTTCCAGTGGGTTGGTTTGATGCTTTAGAGGTGTGATCTTGAGGAATAAACTTGCTTTGTGAGTCTTTGGAAAGATTCCAGATTATTCAGGATAATCTTAGAGCGGCTAAGAGTAGGCAGAAGTATTATGCTGCTCATAGACTTCTTGCTGTGAGATTTGGTGTTAGGGATCATGTTCTCCCTAGATTTTCACCCATAAAGGGTGTTATGAGGTTTGGGGGGACGCGCAAACTTATCCGCGGGTATATTATTCCATTTGATATACTTCAGACTGTTGGTGTTGTGTCTTATGAGTTGGCTGTACATCCAGATCTATTCGTTGTTATTTTAGTTTTTAATGTTTTTATTATTCATTGATACATTCCATACGAGTCTTATGTTTTCATTAGGAGTCAGTTCAGTTAGATGAGCAATTATCCTTTGTTAAGGAGCTTGTCTCTATTTTGGCTAGGGATGTTTGACGATTGCACTCTAGAGTTATCCTTGTCGTTAAGGTTCAGTGGTGACATCAACCTGAAGATGAGGCTACTTGAGAGGTCGAGTCTGATATGCGTAGTTTCTATCCCTAGCTCCTTGTTGATTAAGGTATTTCTTTGCCTTAGTTTGAAGACGAACTTGATTTTTAGTGGTGGATAATTTAACGACCTAAAAATTTGTGATTTTTTCTGATTTCACCATTTTAACCCTCTCTTTAATTGCATTATGGTATTTTTGTGGCGTAAGGATGATTGGCATGGTTCCCAATACATTTTGGTACCATTTATGCGATACTATGATTTTTGATGGCTTTGAGAGGCTTATTTTTTACTTATGTCGATATCTTCTGATACATGAAACGGCTGGATAAACATATTGTGCCACTAGATCCACAACTTAAATTTTAGGGTGATAACATGTAATACACCAAAAAATCTAAACCAATATTAGAGCCATGTACCAATCTTATGCATAGTACATCATGGTTCTTTTATAGTTTGATGAGTAAGTTAGATGTATATTAAGGCTTCAAATAAGTCCCTGCTATCAAACGAAACAAAACATTCCTTATTGATTATCTTTCGAACGATACCAATTTTGCCTAAATCCAATATCAGAGCAAAGAGTTATACCTATTTTACTCAAGCATGTCAGTCTCGAAATAGAGTGACGACATTCGTGATAACCTATCACATTTGTGACACCCTATCACGAAGGTCGTCAGCCTTAGGCACAAACGAGCTCCTAAGTGACGATATTCGTGATAGCTTATCACATTTGTGACGCCCTATCACGAAGGCCATCAGCCTTAAGAAGAAACCAACCCCTAAGTGACGACATTCATGATAGCTTATCACATTTGTGACGCCCTATCACAAAGGTCGACAGCTATGATTTTCAGCAACTGGGGAATTATTTCATAAGGGTATTTTGGTCTTTTCCTTTACCTTCCACGACTTATAACACTAAAGAGGAATAATTTTTCTCATTTTTCTTCAGTTAAGCATCTTAAAAACCCTCTCTTACACTCTCAACCACAAGATTATGATTTTCATCAAATTCATCTCTCAAAAGCAAGATTCAAGACTTTTTCCAAGATAATCAAGAATTAAGTTTCACAATTCAAGAAATCCACAGCAAATCATCAAGGTTTCCTTTCTAAGGTATGCGTGTGTTCATTCATGGACTCCTTTCGTCCATGAAGTTCAAGAAAACTTTTCTAAAACCATATATTATTGTTTTCATGTTATGAATGGATTGTTAATCATGTTTATGTGTTGAATTATGCCAAGATAGAATCTTTATGTGTTAATATGAATCTATGACATCATATGAGTTGAAACCGGGTAAGTTTGAATATTTATGATGAGTAATTGTATGATTTACACCTATGCCTAGGTTGTGCATGAAGGTGTTTGATAAAATACCAAAGAGACTAGAAATCATGAATTATAGCTAAATTTTGACTAAGTGAAGGATTCGTGATAGGCCTCTATGATTCAATGTCATCCATGTTGATAATGTGTTTTGTGAACACTGTTGGATTACTCATGAACTAGTCTTATGGAATTATGCCATGCATACTTGGAAAACCCACTCATGTACAAGATGTAGAATACCCATGTACTTCATGAAATTCTCCAAGTTATGATATTATGGATTGTGGTTGTAATATGTAATGAGCATGATATTTAATGCTATGCAAGTATATACATGTTGTATGAAATTCCCTTCCATGAAATAGATTGTTGAGAACCATGCTTAGTATGAAATCCCTTATTTATGATATTGTGGATTATGGGCTCTACTCTTATGATCAAGTCATTCATGTGTTTCAGTTTCCTTCCATCGAGTCCTGAGGGTAGTTGTACCCAAAAAATATAGCTGTGTGCCTAGAGCTATGTCATGTTTTCATGATAGTCTCAGTCAAGCCATAATCTATAGAAATTAGTCAGTCATGTGACTCAGGAAAACTCAGAAATCTCAGTAGTCTCAGTAGTTCAGTAATCTCAGTGATCTCAGTACTCAGTCTGTAACTTCAGTATTCACAGTCAATCTCAGTAACTTCAGTACTCTTAATCAGTCCCCCAAACTCAGTCATCATAATTCAGTAAACTTAGTATAGCTCCGCTAAACAATACCACTAGTATCAGTTCAATTAAGTTATTTAGCTCAACCCAGTTATTCAGTTCAGTGTCTTTCAGATGGGAGTAGGATTCCGCACTGAGTGCGCCTAGGGATGGGGACTCATCCACTAGAATAGGACTGAGATCCCCAGAAGCAATCCCTAAGTTCTTAAAATACGTTGCCAGCATAGGTACGAGATGCCACTCGTTAGATAGGACTGACATACTCAGGGGTCACCTGTTAGTACATTTATATGTATAGGACTGATCCCAGAAGTCAACCGCTAGATTAGGACTGACTCCATAACAGATGTCTTTACAGGTGGCGCAGTACTGACACCCTTAAAGTTAGGGTAGAGATTGGACCCCCATCAGCTTAGCTTGGGGCATGTCAGTTAGATAAACACATCCCACAGTTTTGGTTATAGATTCAGGACTATCAGATATAGTCAACTCAGTTCAGTAGTACAGATTTAGTACTGTTAGAGACAATCAATCCTTATTATTATAAATAGACTTCAAGATCACCCATTAGACAGGACTGATCCCAAATATAGTTAAACAGTATCAGAATCAACAGACTTAAAGATCACCCGCTAGATAGGACTGATCTCAAATTCAGTTACTCTATATAAAAAAGAACTCAGATAGTTCTATCTGAACTTAAACTATCAGATACAGTCACTCAGTATCAGTTATATCGGTTAGGCCGATCATCACAGTTATATTAGTTATATAAGTTTTCTGAACTTATGTATCAGTCATATCAGTTATTAGAATTGAAAATATCAGTATTCTGTTTCAGTACTATCAAACATAGTTAACCGGACCAGTTCTTCATAATTCAAACTGTCATAAATAGTCGTTCATCTATTCAGTATCTCAATATTAGTTCACGTTGTCAGTATTCAGAATCAGTAGTCAGTACCTCCACGAGTTTAGTTACAGTTATGTTTGTATGTATGTATTCTCACGTTCACATTAGTCAGCATTGTTCATGTATATAACCCTTTGCATTTAGCCTACCACATTCGTATACTCAGTACATTCAGACGTACTGACGTATTTTCGCTATGGTGCTTTCTCCTATATTACACCATAGGTTTAGAGGGACTAGCTCCAGATTAGCAGTAGCATTCCAGTATTTAGAGATTGTAGTGAGTCCTTCTCATTCGAAGACGATATGATTATTGCTACATTTGCTATTTAGTTACTAGATTGAGTTAGTTGGAGACATATTCCTTCAAATCCTTATTCAGTTCAGTTAAAGGCTTTCAGAGTAGATGTCAGATTAGATATTCAGATCTCATTATTTTCAGTATTTCTGACTTGTTTTGGTATTTTTATACACTTTTTAGACATTTTGTTATCAAACAGTAATTTTGTTTGAACCTTATGGCCTTTCATGTTCATGTTTCCGCATTTTATGATATATTATGCAGTATACAGGTATAGATATAAGTCATGTGTTAGCTTGTGGTCCTTTGGGGTCACGAGCACCGTGTAGCATTCCGGTTCAGAAAATTGGGGTGTTACATAACATGTTTGGTGTGATTTAGCGGCTATTAAATCACATTTCGACCCTCTATTTTGAAAATTATAATTTTGGGTTTTGAGAGTCAACTCTTTGAAATATTTTTTTTTAAAAAATCTATGTTCGCCAACGCATTTGAAATGTCAAATTTAGTGTGGTTGCATATTTTTTTTACATATATTCTACTCCGAACGAATCTTGAGCACCCCGTCGAAGTTCGTTAAGGCATAGAAAAAACTGGAGCAAATTTTTCTGTGTTATTAATAGCAACTTTTGGGCCGTTTTGCTTATTTTTCATTTTGCCTTTTGAGTGTTAAACCCTAAAATAGAGTGAGAGCTTAAAAGTGAAGCTTGTGCAAGCTTAGGAAGTTAGATTAACATCTATTTCTTGATTCTATTAAGGATTTAAGGTAAGCATTCACCGTTTTTTTAGTAATTTCTTGATTAATTTTGTTAAAACTCCAAAAATCTTAGGGTTGGATTTTAAAACCAAATTTCAGTCATTTTCACTTAAATAGTATTTTTATATTATAATTATTAGTTTTTCATAAATTTAACCTTCAAAACAACACCGATTCATAATTTTAACTCGGATTTCAAAAATTTTACCCAATAATAATTATAAACTATTTTTCTTTGATTTGAACCTCAATTTTGACTTTATTTGACTAAGATTTTAAACTTTAGGTTCCTAAAAATATGGATAACACATTTTTGATGTAAAGTTATGATTTTGCTTTTCATTTTTGAAAATCCATTTTGGGGTCTGTTTTGACCTCAAATCAAAGTAGTCAATATGAGTGTCGTTGGTTTTTTTCTATGCATAAATTACATATTTGATTTTCTTAAAGGGGTTCAAAATTATTCGAGGAAAGTAAGATCATGATTTCAAAGTGTAGAGGACGGTTTTGGCTTTTGAGGTAGGTTTTTGTAACACACCGATTTTTAGAATCGGAATGCTACACAGTGCTCATGACCTCGAAGGACCACAAGCTAACCCATGACTGATATCTGTACCTGTATACTGCATAATATAAATAAAATTATGAAACATAAACATAAAAGGCCATAAGGTTCAAACTGAATAAACGTCTGATAACAAAATGTCTAAAAAAGGTATAACAATACCAAAATAAGTCATAAATAATGAAAATAATGAGATCTGAATATCTAATTTGACATCTAGTCTAAAATCCTCTAACTGAACTGAATAAGAAGTTGAAGGAACATGTCTCCAACAAACTCCATCTAGTAATTGAATAGTAAATATAGCATTAATCATATCGTCCTCGAATGAGAAGGACTCACTACAAACTCTGAACACTGGAATGCTACTGCTGATCTGGATCTCGTGCCTTTGAATCTATGGTGTAACATAAGAGAAAGCACCATAGAACAAATGCATTTGTACGTCTGAATGTATTGAGTATACGAGTGAGGTAGGTTAAATGCAAATGGTTATATAAATGAACAATGCTAACTAACATGAACGTGAGAATACATACATGCATAAACAACTATAACTGAACTCATGATGATTCTGACTATTGAGTCTGAATGATGACGACATGACCTTACTCTTACTGAGGTACAACATAAATTATTGACTATTTCTGATAGTTTAAAATATTAAGAACTGGTTTGAATGACTGTTTCTAATAGTCCTAAATCTGAATATTGGTAACGTGAGCTATGACAACTGATATGCTGATATAACTATAATGATCGGACTAATCGATATAACTGATACTGAGCGTCTTTATCTGACAGTCTAAGTTTTGATGGAACTATCAGAGTTCTATTCTACTTGGAGTAACTAAATCTGAGATCAGTCCTATCTAGTGGTTGATCATGAGTATACTGATAATAAAGATGATTTGACTTAGTCTAAGATCAGTCCTATCTAGCGGGTGATCTTTAAATTTAATTATTCCGATACTGATTAATCATAGTCGAGATCATTCCTCGCTAATGGGTGATATTAAAGTCTATTTACAATGATAAGCATTGACTGTATCTAATAGTACTGAATCTGTACTATTAAGCTGATTTAACTATATCTGAAAGCCCTGATTCTGTAATTGAAACTGTGGGATGTGTTCATCTAACCGACATACCCCAAGCTAAGATGAATGGGGTCCAATATCTACCCTAAGCGAAAGGGTATCAATACTGCACCACCAGTAAAGACATCTGATGTGGCGTTAGTCTTAATCTAGCAGGTAACTCCTCTGATCAGTCCTATACATATAAATATGCTATCGCTTAACCGATGAGTATGTCATTCCTATCTAACGGGTGATATCTCATACCTACGCTGGCATTGTAGATCTTGAACTTAGGGATTAATTCTAGGGATCTCAGTCCTATTCTAGTGGGTGAGCTCCCATGCCTAGGTTCACTCAGTGCTGAATCCTACTCCTATTTGAAAGACACTAAACGGAATAACTAGGCTAAACTAAATAACTTAACTGAACTTATTTGCTGAACTGATACTGATTAATTGAACTGTTACTAGTGGTATTATTTAGTAGAGCTAAAACTGAGTTTACTGGATTCTGATGATGGACGGAATCTAATGAGTTCTGAGGACTGATTAAGAGTACTGAATTTATTGAGATTTATTATGATTACTGAGTTTACTGAGCACTAAGATAAATGAGAATATTGAACAATTGAGATTACTGAGTTTTCTTGAGTCACATGACTAACTGATTTCTATAGATCATGGCTTGAATGAGGGTATCATAAAAACATGACATGGCTCTAGGCACACAACTATATTTTTCGGGTACAAGTACCCCCAGGACTCGATGGAAGAAAACTGACACAAATGACTGACTTGATCATAAGAGTGGAGTCCATAATCTACATTATAATAAATTTGGGTTTTTTATACTAAGCATGGTTCTCAGCAATCTATTTCATGGAAGGGAATTTCATACAATATCTATAAACTTGCATAGCTTTCAATATAATGCTCATTACATATTATAACCACAATCCATAATATCATAACTTGGGGAATTTCATGAAGTACATGGGTATTCTATATTTGTACATGAGTGAGTTTTGCAAGTAAGCATAGCATAATTCGATAAGACTAGTTCATGAGTAATCCAACAGTGTTCACAAGAAACATTATCAACATGGATGACATTGAATTATAGAGGCCTATCATGAATCCTTCACTTACTCACAATTTAGCTATAATGTATTATTTCTAGTCTCTTAGGTATTTTATTAAACATCTTACATGCACTCTTTAAGGAATAGGTGTATTCACAGTCTTACACCACTTTAATCGACCCAAATTCATAGGTTCCAACTATATGATCGTAATCTTCCTGGAAGTTCATCAAATTCCCTCTCTAAAACAAAAACCACAAACAACAGCATGAATACAACTATATAAACACAAAAAATTCATGATTTTGTTATCAAAGAATGATTCTTGAACTCCATGAATAAAAGGAATCCGTGGATGAATACTATGCATACCTTAACGGGGATGAAATTGTTGAAAGATTGGACCTTCAATCTTGATTGTGCAACCATAGTAGTTTTTCTCCTTCTTGTGCTCTTGGATAGAGAACTTAAGATGTTAATAGGGTTGTAATGTCAGTAGAAGCAATAAATTTTGTGAGGTTAAGTATTGGGTCATGTAAGGAGTGTTAAAAGACTTAATTATCCTCAAAATAACTTAAAAACTAAGTTTTTTTTGTGGCTGAAATGATAAGTGTGCGTTGCACACATCATCGCACATGCCGAGGTGTGCACCGCACATCCTACCGCATACGCTAAGGTGTGCGTCACACATGCTATCGCACACTTGAGAGTGTGTGCCGCACAACCTATCGCACATTTGTTCCAGTACCTATGTGCGATTGTTTATGTGTCGCACTCCTACTTTGCAGGGCCATAACTTCTTGCTCGGGTGTCGATTTTTTATAAAATTAGAATCATTGGAATGCTAATTCAATTCTGTACAATTTCATGGGTCTAAATCTGCCAAAATGTCATATATAAATCAAGTTATCCTCATTCAAAGGTCACTCTTATGGAATCATACACTAAAACTTGATGGATCCAAAAGCTATTAGCTTGTCGTACTCTGAGTGACTCATATGAGCATGCTTAACACATCATAAGTTTTCTTATCGTTAGGATACTCATTTTAAATCATGTACTCAAATATGAATCACAGGATATGAGGTTTCATACGTAGGAGAATTGATTCATTTCCTAGCTTAGAAACATACGGGGTATTACAGTTTTAACTAACTCTTTTAGACTGGGATAGATAGTAGTTGATGATACAAATGCATGTTAAGGGTGGGAACTAATCATGAAAAATGACTATCTATGTATTATGCCCGTGTGGTGGCCTATATGTAATGTAATTGTTAAAATTAAGATATTACTTGATATGTGTGACCGTGTGGGGTCCTATGTGATGTTGATAGCCTTGAATATATGTGAATAATTGTATTGTGTTGTTGAAATGCCTAATATGGTACCATTGTTGTATTGTGATATATTCATACTTCTTCTTATATGAGACATGTGGAAATTCATGGATGAAGCAAAAATAATGAGTGAAATTGGCTTACGTGGTTATATAAAGTATAATTGTGGTTGGTAGTGGAAATATATCATTGTAATTGGTTTTGGAAATACTCATTGTGATTGGTTTTGAGCATTACATCCTCATATCATACTCATTCATAAAATATTGGCACAACACTGGCAATATCAGAGAAACACTAGCAACAACTTTTATAAAACCCTCTTCGAGGGAAGTGCCAGAGAGGAGATATTGTAACACCTTATAAAATCCTTTTCTAGGGATTTACTGAAATGAATATATGAGATATGTGGATTGTTTATTGGTTTATGAACCCTTCATGGTTGAAACATAGGGAAGCTTTACCTTCGTAGGTGTATATCGGGATTGTGAGACGATCCCAGAGGTTGTGGGATGACCTCGTGTATCATCGTCATCATTATATACATTGCACTTAATTTATTGTGTTATGTTGTTTTGTATTGACATATTGACTTGTATCTATGTATTTGTTGTATCGATCTTTACTTGCATTTAATGATCTTGTATATACATGTTCTCCCTTGTTCTATTATATATGATATAATACATACTTTTGTCCTATATTGGAGTGATGTTTCAATATATGTGATATATTAAAACTGGTAGTGCAAGCGGTCTGGGCTACCATTATAGGACATTTTTTGAATACTGGTGGCTTGCCCTTAGTTTGTATTTTATGTGCTTAATTTTCTACTTTTCTCAGTCGGCCTAGGATACATACTAAGAATGAGTGGACCGTAATCACTCCTACTTCACCCTTTTGGTGCAGCTTTTGGTTCGGGTACTCCTCAGACTGTTTGATTTTGGGCGCCTTCAGATTATTCAAGGTAGTGGTTGAACAATCATACATCCGGAGTTGACATCTATCTTTTTTGTATTTGTTATGTATTAACTAATATTAAAAGACAAATATTATAACTTTGTGGTTATTTTTCTAATGTATTTAACTCCTGGAGAGTATTAGTGGTTCTTACACCATTGACATAAGTTTTTGAGAATTATGGTTGCGTGTGTTGATTATATTATTTTCGATTTTATTAGATCTATGTTGTTTGGCTTTGTTCTAGAATCCTTACCTTGGGGTATTTTTGTCTTTTCTACATGTATATCAATTTGGCCTGATGCTTAGACTCCAAGGATTGCCGTAACACGTGCTATCATTACCCTTGTTTTGGGACATGACCTTTACCTTACTATTCATGTTTTTTGTTTTAACATTTAATTTTAATGTATTCATCACATTGTGATCATTAATATCTATAGAAAAATTAGGATAACAATTAAAGTAAACTAGGTCGTTCGCGAGGTTACATTGTAATACAGCTCGTAACGAATCATCAATGTTTAATAACCTATTATCTCTTAAAAGGAGACATATAGGAACATCTAAACCCAATCTTATAATGGTATAACAACTACTTAGAAAAGACCTACGTGAAGAAATTTATTATTTTTCTATACCTTCTAATATCTTCAACTTCTAATAATTTAATATCCTCACTATTCCTACTGATAGAAATAGTTGTTTCAGAAGGTTTAACAGTTTACAAAATAAAAGTGTCATGTTTTATCGTCTGTAATAAAACATTCTTTTGGTATATTTCAATTTAGTAAATAACTTTCTATTTTAGCTATTTTATTATTAGTGGTAAAAATATTATCAATATTAATTATGTTTTGTTTTTTTTAGCATTCATTTTGATTTTGTACATAAGAGATAAAATACTATCGTTGAGCTAATAATTATTTTAGATGTTGCTACTAATAGTTATTTCTTTGTGTAGTATTGACTGGTTTCATTCTCCTAACAATCACTTATTCTATTTCTATAGGCTTGGCGATGGGAACGTCCTTTGGGTCCAACTCTTTATTAAACCACATATTTGGCGCTAATTCAATGGCAACCTAAATTAAGGAATAAAATTGAGACTATAGATGAAGAACAACAGTAACTACTATCCAAAGAAATGATTATTCAAAGAGTAAAACTAATTTTGAGTGGCTCCAGGACAGTGTAATAACTTAGCCGCTCCTACTCATACTCATATCCCCTCCTAGGCAACTTTGCATTGATACCATAAAGGAACAATTGAATAAACAGGAGTAAAACTATTTAAAGTAATTAGAACTTTCGAAATTAACTTGAAAAAGTAAAGTACATAAGATAAGAGTTCTTTGGGGAGTACGGTCCATTATAACTCCGCTATCGTGCATCGCACTTGTACCGGGATCTGCACTGAAAAGGCAGGGTTTTTACAACCCGAACCAGGGCCTAGTTATTACGGGTATCTCAAGTCCCACGTGGCCTAGAGATCTCCCCCTGAACCTAGCCAAACCAAACAATCATACCCCAAGGTGGGATGAGTTTCAAATATATAACAAGGTAGCGTGCAATAGATGAAGAAAAATTTAATGTAGGTCTATAGCTGATGACCGGTGACCAACCAAACAATAATGCCCAATAACTACAGTAATGAAAACAAAGCCTTCTAAATAGAGTACCAAAATTGAATATCAGTTATGTGTTGGGACATGCCTAAAACTATAGCTAAAAATAAGTCTAAATAGTTTGTGATGTAAGAGAACAAAATATGAAATATAGACTTCCAATGTATTGAAGCTCACCACTGAAATGTCAAATCACGAGCTGATCCTAAATCCTAATCACTAGGCAAGAGGAGTAGAAATATGACCAATTCCTTAATCACGTGGAGATATAGTGTCTGAAGACGGTTAGCAAGGTGCAAACTAGCATGTAACTAAGGGATAAGGATCACATAATGACATGATCAACAATTTCAAATCCAATGTACAAAATCAAATACATATACATAGCTATATTACATGTCGGGATAGGGAACAAGGATTAATATACATTTCAAAACCTTAGCTTGAATTGTGTATCTCAACCATCCTAACATGTGCCAATGGGATATATGGGCCCCAGCTCTCACCCCTTGGTTGGGCCCTAGTGCGTGTAGTCATACGAACTAAAGAATATTCTCATATATATGCAAGCTGGACTCAAAATTCCCAACCATATACTAAGTTGACTTAAGAACCCAATCATGTAGTGATTTACGGGGGACTCGAACCTCGTAAGTCATAAATATTAATAAGTGGTACTTTAACCTCCATCATAACTTTGAACGCCGCATTGGAAAATGCCATTTCTTGTGTTGGTCAATCAGACCTCCACTTTCACTACTCAACAACACAACTCCAATTAAAACATTTATCACACAACCTCATTTATTGTAACACAATACATATTTAGATATACATTGTTGGTATCGTTATAATACCTACACTTATAAGGTAATAACAATAGGCCAAAACAATTTCTATTAACTTGGGGAAAACAACTCTCTTTGTTCATAAATACAAGGTGGGGAAACAACAACTCTCTTTGTTCATTAAATCAGACCATTGCATTTCAAATACCTCTTTATATCATGCAATAGTTCATGACTAGTTCAATTTTACAATTCCCATATTTCTCATGATTAAAAACCAATTTTGTATTATGGAGTTGGGATCTTAACCACTTCAAATTACAAGTTTTGGAAAATCACAATTCCCTAGTTCATTCACCATACCCATTCACCCACAAGTTCAAAACCATAATTCAAATCATAAAGACTCATATATAAACTATAAAAAATATTGTTCAGTTCATAAACATTCAAAACCACCAACCTTTATTTCAAAACCAACTCAAACATCACTTGAACAGTACACTAAACATATGCTCTTAACAAATTAACAATGAGAGAATTGTAACATTCCTTAAACACCAAGAAATTTTAAGAGAAATCAACCCCGAAAACCCTTAGATAAAAAACTTGATGAAACCCTAGCTTAACTTTCATGAGGGAATTTAGAGTGCCTTTTTGAAATGTTTGAGAAGTGACTTGATTTGACTCTGAGTGATAATGACAGCCTAAAGAGGTTATAAGACATGGGTTTCAATTTGGGTAGGAGGGGACATGTCCATAATGCGCATAACTTAGAAGATGAAAAAGTGCCGCCATTGACTATGGATCAAGCATTGACTCAAAGACACTCCTTAGGAATCATCACCATGAGTCATAACCAATGCAGCCTCTAAAATCCCCAAACTGTTGACCCTATGACTCACAAGTACCACTCATAATAGAACCTTATGAATCATAGGGTTCATTTGTAGTCAATGCAAAACCCAATTTGGTAACACCAGATATCCTACGATATGCACCCAACAACTCATAATAAGTCCTTACGGCACCAAATGAGACACTTGTACTCAGAGTAGAACTTAGTCACTTAATTTCTGATTTGGTTAGGATTCCATCCCAATGACTCGTCATGAGTCATTACGACTCAAGTCCCTAAGTAGTACCCTAGAAAAAAACTCAAATACTCTTCATTAGACACCTTACGACTAGCGTCACCTGACCCATCAAGACATATTATAACTCATTAGATAAGTCATTTCTAGGGAAAAAAAATCAAAACTCAGAAAAAATTTTGAGGACCACAAACCGGGGGCATTATAATAGTTGGGGTGAGTATTGTCCACTTGTACGCAGTGGTATCATAGGAAAACTGAAAAAAGTAGAAAATATTGTATATAATTACATCCTATGAGCACATCACTTGCAATCAGAAAATGTCCCAAATGGTAGCCGACATCGTCTTTAGTATTAGTTCTAAACATAGCACAGTAATAATAAAACATGTACGTAGAATACTCAGAGTAGACATGAATGAAATAAAACATATAAGTACAACACTAAAGATGAATAATGTATGAAATGCAATGATGATGATGTGATATGATGAAGGAAATCATAAAAACTCCGTATACACCTACCAAGGCTCAGCACTTCTAGGTAGGATCCTTGGGAGACTTGTAACTTAAATACTTTCTCAATACTCAATCCCAATCTCAATATCCATATCTCATCTCTAGCTCATCCACTATGACATAGGGTTTTGTAAAAGTGTCTCATTTCTATCAAAAAATAATATTTCGTTAATAGTAAAATGTATCATGAATGTATGTGTGCAATATAGATGTAGAATCCACCATCAAACCAGTATGGAGAATATATATCCATTCAATATATGTACATGTAAGCTCGAAATCTACTCAATATGTAAAATATCCATGATTTAGCATAAGTAATGTACCATTGAAATAGATATGCATGTGAGACATCATTAATATTACAATTATCCCAACATGGGTATTCCTATCATGAAGAAAAAACTAATTCATATATAGATGACCAGTAATTTCTTATAAAGCCTCCACATGGAAACACATAATAAATATCATCTTAAATCACTAATAACAACAATATGAGCTTACACACAAACAGACCATTATAATAATATAATTTCCATGATTGATTACCCATGCCCATAATATGCTATTATATGTAAATTAACTACCCAAAGTGAAGAAATTTAAGTCAAAACCTACCTAGTGATGTTGAAAACAAAGTATAAAATCCATTAACATAAAGCTTTCCCCTTTCAAACATCCTCAAAATTAACTAAAATATACAAATTTAGAATCTATGCATTAAAAGAAAGTCAATGATACCTATATTGGCTATTTTAAGTCGGCGTCAAAACGACTCCTGAAATGGGTTTTTAAAACAAAAGGGTGAAGTTAGAACTTTTGTTTAGAAAAGCCTTATCCATGATTAAAGGAATCCATAGGATAAAACCTAACTAAAAATGATGCTTAAATTGAACAAATACCATTTGGGCCTTCCAGACCAAAAATATACAAATCCCAATTTGAATCTCAGTTTAAAAAAGTTTAAAATGATATATTCAAAGTAAAACAAGTGATATAGTGATTTAGATCTTACCGAAGCTTGAAAAAGGAAGAAATTTCTTAAAATTCTCTTAACACGAAGATCCAAGTTTCAGAAATAGAAAAAAAATAAAGAAAATAGACTTTTATAACTATCTAGCTATGAGCACTAAGATGGTCAAATGACTGCCTAAGCATTTATTACTTAAGCTCAAGTTGACTGCTTAACTGATCCATCACAAAAGAGTTGGGCCACTAAAATAACCCCTACCACTAAAGCAGTGATAGTTATAGTGGTCAAGCGCCTGCTATAGTGGCCAACCATCCGCTTTAGTAGTAGTTGACTACCAACTCAGTGCCGCTAAATCTATGCGTTGGCCACATAAAAAGGTACCACTATATCGATTGTTTAAGCGGCTGTACCAGCATTCATTTAGATAAAATACTTTGTTATGTTTTAAAGATGTCGATCCACCCCTCAAGTTTCACTCATAATCCGATGAAGGAAAACTTAATATGCTACAAGATTAAATTTTATGATTTGAACTAAATGGAGACATTATATTTCCGAAAGAGGTTGTTTTTGAAAAATTGACCCATGGAAAAAAAATTTACTAATTTAAAACCAAAGGTCAAGCTGAGATAAAAAGTCAATAGAAACAAGTTGACCACCCTACCAACCCAAAGTCGGCGTTTTGGATCTGTCGTGCTAGTAATTTTCCCATTCATCATATGAAACAACAAATGTTGACTGATATTTACTACGAGCCTTTTTTAACCTTTAAATATTATAATATCACACAAAAAATTTTGTATTTCATATGAAAATGTTCCAACCATCCCCACATCCCAACAACAATACATAGCAAGCACCGGGAGGGATAAAATGATCAAAACACATCAAAGGGAAAAATTCACAAGATCAAGTACTAACAATAAATAAAATTCAAGATATGTAGACAAAAGAAAAGGAAACCAAAAGTAAAAAATCATATTTCTTGTAAATATGGCACGTGTATCTTAATTTTGAGTTTAAAGAGGCCTCGCAATGCGTTGAAATCGCGAACAGCTACTGGAATTTGACAGATTTTTTGGCAATTGTGAATTTCCATGTCTCTGCGTCACACCGATGCCCAAAATCAGGATAATTCTGCCCATCTGAATTAAAATAGCATCAAAACACAATTCAGGTTGGTTTATGACTTTGATACTGTAAATATAACGTTGCAAATGCCGTTTTAATCATTTGGGGACCTCTTGGAAACCTTAGATCAACTTGGAACATCATTGGAGGATACCACAACTTATTTTTAGGTTTAATCATTCATTAATTTTTTTTTTAGTTTGTATCATCATTCTAAGAGATTGGATGATGAATATTTCCATTAAAGGCTAAAACCCTCTTTCTGGGGATGCGGCCAAGAACAAGAATACTCTTTAATATTCTTTATTGTAGTTTAATTGTGGATTATCATATGGATTGTTCTTGATTTCTTGAGCTTATTATTTTGATGATTAGCTACCATTAGAATAAATCTATATTTCTATGTGAATTCGGGAGGAGAATCATAGGATAGAATGAAGAAATTAAGGAACAAGGTTCTTTCTCTTTTATGAAATAAGGAGTTTGAATTAGCATATAGTATAGGAATATACCTAGAAGCCTTGTTTGAATAAATTGAAAGAAGATAACTTCACAGATTTAGATGAAATTTTGTCTGCGGTAGTTGTAGGTACAATGTTCACTAGATAGAAGATTTGAGGTCGGGAGACTAAAATCGTAGTATAAACCTTGCGAATCAACAATTCGATAACTAACTAAACTATGATAGGAATATAGATTTGTATGATTGTTTGAAATGCCTCAACCCTGGGCTTTACTACATTGATTGTCCAAGATTTTATTTTATGCATTAGTTTATATTAGTTTTAACTTTTAAAATTACAACTTTATTTGCTACTCTCCTCAAATGGTTAAAGTAGGAGTAGATAGGCAGTAAACATAAGTCCCTAAGAGATTGATACCTGGGCTTCCTTGAAGCCACTATATGACTTGATAGGACCACATACACTTGCATGTGCGTTTGGGCACTGTCAAAACGAACAACATAATACGTAGTTTGTATTGACCTCCAGCTCCATCGCTATGGCCTGAAACCCTATGTATGGCATCAAGTGTAAAAAACCCATCTAATTGTTATCATAATCAAACGTCTAAGGGCCACGACATATTGGTAATTTTAAATTTTTCTAGATGCTCGTTAAAAATTATTAGTAGATGAACTTGAGATTAGATATTTATTGGAGGATAATTGATAATGTAATGACCTAAGACTACCCCTAATCATAACACATTACTTATAGTCATAAGTGACCTCAAGCTAACCCATGGCCTGGAATAACACTAAGAATATCAATAATAATTGAAAAAAATAGTTATGTAGAGGCTTAATAAACTAATAATATAAATATTCAGAAGAAACCAATCAACCATAATAGAATCTAAAATCATAAGCTAAATATCTAACTATAAATCTTAAAGCCTCTACTAAGATGACTTAACATCACAAGCCCCCAGCTAAATCTAACCATCTAAAAACTGGGAACAACAAATACAAAATGAAATGCTGACACTTCCCACGCATGATGAGTCACAAAATATTGTTGCTGATAAAGAAAGAGATCGTACTAGGTGTGATTCGAATGTTGAGCATCATAACCTATATTATGACATATTATAGTAAAAAGAATGTATGTGATAAATACTTCAAACGTACATAGAATGTGAGATAGGAAATAACTGATATATGCTAATGTGGTAAACGTACCATGATAACTAATGAAAGATCAATGAACAAACATGCATTGTATAATAAACTTAATAACTTAAAATAAGATCATACAAGAATCTAGATCTGAACTATAATCTATGAACTAGACTATAGAAGTTACTAATAACCAACATACCCCAATCGAAGCTAATCGAGGTCCAATTTATAACTCCATCTAGAAGGTAGTTTAGCACCTTTCAAAGGATACAAGCACTAAGTGACATGGATCAACTAAATTGATGTCTAAAAGGACTAAGGTGTTAACCTTATAGAACCTACAGTGGAATTGTAGTTCTAGGACTTAGGGACTTTTACTGAATGTCTAAGCCTAACTGGGGGATAAGCCATTTCTTTGTCTTCTTGGTGCTAAGTACCACTCCTAATTGAATAACACAAATAATTTCAATGCACAATGCTAATAATAATCTAAAGACTAAAAAGAAATACATTTTCTTCAATCACTCAAAGTATCTAAATTGGGGGATATGGTGCCCCAAAGTATCTGCAAGAAATCCTAGGTCATTGGGTGCTCATAACCCATCATCTCAAAATAATGAAACTATTATGCCAATTCTATAAACTAAATGGATTTAAAGAATTCAATAACTTAGGTCCAACAATTATGGATTTTACAATGTAGCTAGTATTTGTGATCATGGTCATGTAATAATATTGAAATATATAATAAATATGGATTATAACTCAATGACACCAAGGAACTGAGATATCAATGACTTTTTCATTATCTATAAACCCTAAATTATGAAGAAGAACCTATTTAGTTAATTGAGTTATATTTCAGACTCAATGGGTCAAAGGGGACTCATTGATCAAATCCCATAGTTGGAGATTAAGAAGGATTCTTTGGAATTAGTAACCTGAAGAAGATGAATCCTAATTCAACTTTAGGGTGAGAAATCACCCATTTTCTCTATTTGAAACCAAACGTCGAGTGTTTTTTTGAGTAATGTGGGATTAGGGTGATACTAACCCTAATAAACATCACTGAAATAATTTTAAATATTTAGTTTTAATGTTAAAAGATTTGGAGAAAACTTATATACCTCTTTAAAACTCATTGCTGGAAACTACTGGAAGGGACATATAAGACCTTCTTACGATCAAAGGACCAACTTATGATTGTGGGTTGAACTCTTCGTTGGGAGCTGGATAAGAGCTATGTAAACATGATCAATTGATCCTTGGTTTGATCGTGAGTTCTACCTATGATTGTACCTTGGTTCTTGGGTTTGAAGCTTAAATCAAGAGCATCTATAGGACTCACGATCATGCGTGGGATTGTGGTTTCAATATACTATTCAGATATTGGGTTTGTATCAAATAGATTATACCATTGTATGGTCATAAAATTTAACCATATTTATAGTTTGGCTCACCGTATCTCATTGCAGAGAGTGCTTTATGAAAAAGGCCATAACTTTTCACCTCAATATTGATTAACGCAAAAATAGATGTGTCAAAAAAAATTCAAATATATATTTAATAGCCTTAAAAGGTATTATTCTTAATCAACAATTTGATAAAGGGATAATTTAACCCGTTAATATGAAAGATGTAATAAATAAATTTAAAGAACATAAGTCTGAAACAACAATATCAGATCATTAGACAAAATTATTATACATAAAAGATAAAGTTAGACAAGTTAAGCAAAGACTTATTAAGTTAGAAACAGAGTCACTTGCTAATAAATACTTAATGATTTAACATCTAACGAAGACCCAAAATCACATCAATTGGATCTTGGTGAAATATTAGAAGTAAAAAGTGGCAATAAGGAAATAGAGTCTCTAGGAGAACTCCAATAAAAAAATCAAAAATTAATATAATTACAGTAGCTAAATCATAAAGTGACCATATAACCATTACATTAGTTATAAATAATGATTACATAGTTCATAAGTTTGTAATATTAGATATAGGTGCAGATCAAAACTGCATTATAGAAAGATTAATTCCTGTTAAGTACCTGAAAAAAGGTGCTACACGATTAAACCCACAATAAGAGAAAGATTAAAAATAAACTATAAACTCCCCAAAGCACAAATATGCAATGATGTAGTCTAATTTAATTATGAAATGTAATAACAAAAGAGATAAATGAAGAAATAATTATAGCTATTCCCTTTATAACAAAAATAAAATCATACATTTTCGAGTTAGATGGCATTCGCACTACTATTCTAGAAAAATGATTATTTTCCCTATCTAAATAGTATATCAAAAGAAGAAAGTGACTTTTTAAAAGATAAAAAATCTTTAGGATAAAATATTTAAAAACCAAACAGACATTAAAAGAATAGAATTCCCTTTAAAATCCCCGAAAAAAGAACTAAAACTAAGAATCTACAAAAGGTTATACAACTAGAGGTTTAACCAATGAAAGTAAGCCCAAAAGGTTTTTAGGAAATCTCAACTATTTTGTAGCTTTTATATTCTTATTAATAGATAGGTTTGAAGAACTCATTATTAGTATCTTAAGAAGAATTTAGTCTCGTGGTGATTTGAAAAAACTAATTAAGGTACTACTAAAAGAAAATTTTACTACGGTATTATGAGTTACCAAATTTTAAAAAATTCTAATCCATAAAGAATATTTAGAAGGAATAGACTTCAAAATAGCCATAACTATTTTACAAATGATGTTAAAAATTCGGCATTTTAATAGAATTTTATAAAGGGAGAAAACAATTCTCTCCTAGATTTTAACAAAAACTTTTTACATGAAAATAATGTGACCCAGAACACCGCAAATAAGGTTGAGGCCTCCATTTCAGCCCTTTTAATAGGAAAAGACAATAAAAATGAACTTTCAATGAGGAAGATAATAAGGTTAGAAATCGATATTAAGTCTTAGTAGAATTTTCATTTCTGCCAAAACCTATCATTCCCGCACCATTAAAAGAACCCATAACCAGTCTACCCAAATTGCATCACAAGAATAAATTTAAAGAAGATTCGTAGTCATTAACCAACAAAAATATTTCTAACCAAACAAAAGATAGTTACGTAATTAAACCACTGATGACATACTAACAAGCAGTCTCCCTAGCTACCTCGCAAAAGAAGAAAGAATAAATTATTCTTGATAATAAGCAATTTGAGATAATGGTTTTCTAGGTACTTCTAATAATGGAACTTGATAAAAAATATAAAGGTTTTAGAGTACCTAACTTATTAAAACCTTTCTATACAAATTAGGATTATATGGAGAAAGATGATCCCCTTAAAACTTGAAGTTGTTATGAGTTTATTGTAACAGATACTAATTTGTTGTGAATTTGGCATAAATTAATAGATGTAAGTGATCCCAATGTTAATCAATATTAAAATTTTACTATTAAAAGAGCATTAAGCCTTTTTGAATAGTACGTGGAGTCACCTACACACACTCATTACTCTATTAAAAACTCATCGACCTATGATATATAACTGGTATAGTTATAAGGTAGTTTGGTACAATTTTATGTATGTTACCAAATGCTCACTCTTGGTTCATTAAATATTCGGAGCATATGAAAGCCACACTAATTCCCTAATGGTTCTATGATTGGTGGGGCCATCATGGAGAAAATAAAAAGGTATTGTCAACATAATTCTAGAAGCAATTTGAATAGTTTCAGGTAGGGCAGAATATCTCTGCAGTATCGAAATATGTTAAATGGTGTAACTTTCTTATTGTTAAAATAATTTCATCTATTATTTATTTGTTCTCCGATATTCATGAAATTAATAGGATAAAATATTTAATTAAGACAATTCAAATCAAAGGATGGATACCAACACAAAAACTAGCAACAATTTCAACCATATAGAAAGAATTACACCATTCAAAATATAAATTAAAAAAAGGCTCAAAGAAGCCATACTAATTCCAGATAATGAGGCCGAATCAAAGCAGATAATTGAGTCAGTAGATATTACATTTTCACATTCTAGTGAACCCAACAACGATGACACGTTGGATCCGTAAGGAATAGCATATGTGTACCTCCTTAATTAAAATAAACTGCCATCATTCCTTATAAATTTAAGTAGTAATTGCATGAAATGGTGGACCACATAGACAACCATAAAAATTTATGAATAATAGAAGATAAATGACACAAATATTCAAGGGTGAAAAGGCCAAAATCTTCTTAAAATGATTAAAAGGAAGATGTTCAAGATATTGATAAATCATCTACTCAAAGACACATGCAAAAAAAATATGTACTCATTATCTACTCCTAGAAATGCGTATAATAAATAGTCTTGAGACCCTGCAAAAACTTTGATCATTTTATCTTTGACCTTCCCACATATGTAATATCAATTTTTAATTGAATTAAGTTTAGGGAATTTTAAAGGGTAATTTGAGAAGGTTGTTAATATATAGAAGGGGTTAGGGGTCATTTTGGGACCCCCGAGGCAGTGACTATCAATGATATTACAGTGTCACAAAGGTTAACCTTCGTGATATTGGTGTGCCATTGAAGCTAACCTCCGTGGTAATGGCGTGCCATGCCAGTGTGTTAATTTTGTCCAATTATATTTTTTTTACTTTGGGTGAGGGGCTTTTTGTCTTTTTACAACTTTTACGACCATTAAATATAAAACATGCCCCATTTATTTAGTTTTAAAAGATCAAATCATCCTCTCTCTCTTTTAAACTCAAAATCCAAGAACATACAAGGGTTCTACTAAGATTCATCATTAGAGCTCCAAACTTTAAATTTACTTCAAATTCTGGTTTGTTTCAGTCATGTTCTCTTCACTAAACTTTAATTTTACATTATGGCATCAATTCAATGTATTTTTATGTGAATTAATTTAGTGGTTTTCAAATTGGGTTGAGGAGTTTTGTTTTTTATTGATTAAATTACTTGGCCCTTATTTTAAATTGATTATTCATGCTATAAATTGATGTTTTCAGGACTGAATTGGTACATTATTTAAATGGTTGGATTGGGGGACATGATTACCCAAAATCGAATGAATTTTTATTTGGAATTGCATGAACCTCAACCCACTTTGTAAATTTTACTTTTATATAAAAAATTACATAGTTTAACTTGCTTTTGAACTCATTACATTGCATTAATGTATAAATGAATGTATAAATTTATTTGAATGGCCTTGGTGGCTTTGATTTTGAATTTAAATAAAAATTGGGAATCAATGTGATTTTATGAATTGGATTGGCACGGTTAATTTAGCTTACAAGAATATTGGAATGATGATACCAAGTGGTAAATGGCTTAATGAATAACACTTTTGTTAATAGTTGAATTATATGCAAACTATTTTAACTTTGGCTTAAAAGGGGTTGTGTAGTTCACCATGAAGGTGTAAGTATCGAAGTGACGAATACTAGAAACTAAGTTTGCCATCTTTGGGGGTCTATAGATTTTATGCATAATACACACTTGATATATATATTTGGGAAAGATATTACCCATACTAGATTTAGTTTTCCCTTGGTTATCCTCTACTTATGGAGCTAACACTTACTGTGGCTCTTTTAGTAGGGGGAACTGAACCCATATATCCCACGGGTGCATTTAGGATGGATCGAGCTACATACTATAGGTTAATGGTTTTAAAAGTCTAAGTTCATGAACCTTTATTACATCCTAACAACCTATATATACAAATATAAATGTGTTCATGTGGTTTTGATTAATTTTGGACATGATATTGTTTTATCACTTTTTTTGAGTTACACTCTAGTGCTTATCCCACTATCTATCCTTGGATGATACATTATTTCATGATGTAGGGTTCGAAGACTTTTTTTTTGCTCTTGTGCAGTATTAGGTTATTGACATATCTTTTAAGTTACTGTGAAGTGGTGATCCTTCATCCTATGAAAGGCCTTATTATTTGTTTAACCTATATTTATTTACGATGTACTTTTGGATTCCTTTGGGTCATAGTCGGTCACATGTCTTAACTTTATTGTTATTCTAGTTTTAGAGGCTTTCGTGGATAGATTTGGTTATTGTTTTGAGTCTTAGCTTATTTTAGTTATCAATTAAACTTCTTATTACTATTTAATTGGATTCCATATTATTATTTTGTTTTAATGAGGTTAGGTGAAGGGGGTAGTCTCGAATTCTTGGTGGTCTTCAGAAAATCATTATGATCTAACCCTAGTTTGGGTTGTGATAAACTTGGTTTTAGATCATAGTTTAAAGTCATTAGGTGTCCTCAAATCCATTTGAGTAGAGTCATTTTTATGGGTTATCGCACACCACACTTATAAGAAGCACTCTACAAGTCATTTAGGAATGTTTCCCTTTCTATTATTCTATTTCGGGATGTGGAGTGTCGTTCTATGAAACTTTTCTAACACTTTACCTTTTCATCTTTAGGATCATACCTTCTTGAAGATATGATATTCATAGAAACTGTGTTAGGAGCTCTATCCTACCTGATGATAATTTGGAGGGGACTATCCATATGTATAGAGTGCAATCCAGGTGTAGGTTCCATGCTCCTGATTGTGCTGCTCCATGTGAAGTTCCACCGATTCCTTGAGTTTTACATGATGGTTATACTTATGATCTGCTACCTTAGAGAGATGTCTCTAATTCAGAGTTTCATCAGTTTATTCATATTCTTACTCAGTTAATGAAATAATAATCTTGTTAGTCTAACCATATTGGTTATATTGTTCCTTTATTGGATATCACTTACGTTGGCATGTTTCTGAGATTAAATCCCTTTAACTTTATAGGCTTTAAGGTTGAGAAGGATCCTCAGGGGTTCATTAATAAGATAGAGAATATCTTTATGGTGATGCATGTTACTGATGTAAATAGTGTGAAGTTTGTTGCTTATCAATTAAAGGATATAACATATTAGTGGTATGGGTAGTAGGAAACTATGAGAGATGATGATGCTGAGTAGGATGTATAGGATGACTCTTTAGGGCCTTTATTGATAACTTCTTTCCTCAGGAGTTGAGAGAGGCTAAGGTTGAGCAATTTATGAATCTGAAGCAAGGAAATATGAGTGTGAAGGAGTACTCTCTAATGTTTTAGAAGTCGTCCTATTATACTCTGAATATATTGGCTAACACGAGATCTAAGATAAAGAAGTTTGCTTCAAAGTTGTCCCGTGATTTGGTATTAGAGTATAAGGATGCAATGTTAAACGATTACATAGATATCTACAGACTTTTGGTTTATATGTATTAGGTTAAGAATCAAAAGAAAAGTAGGAAGATGTGGTAGAGAGGTAGAATATGAAGTTTGGGTATTCATAGCAGGGTGGGGGTTAGCAAAGTAGTACGAAAGATGGTAGCTATTAGACCAAAAGAAGTATTAGAGAAATTCTTATACTTCTGATAGTGCTCCTTTTCTAACCCTTTAATGATTTCTGTTTCTAGGCTAGCAATTATTCTACGACGTAGGGTGCCTATAATCAGACTAGTCCAACTCAGTGAGCCCTACCTTACCCTCTTTATAGTTTTTTGGGTAGATTCACCTTGTATATTATGAAGAAAGGAGTAATCAATGTTATAATTATGGTCAGCTCGGTCACAAGCAATGACATTTTCCTTTAGCCAGGGTTTCTAGGAGAGCTAATAAGGTTTCAGTTACCGTATTTTAAACTTATGTGCCACAAGGCGCTACTTTTGGTACAGATACTGGCTGGAATCATCTCTATGCACTTGCTAACCACCAGGAATTTGAGGCATCCCTAGATGTTGTTATCGATATATTACAACTCGTTTTTGTATTGTTTTTATTTTTTCTATCTAAGTTCTGCCAAATCTTATGTGACCCCTTACGTGGCTGTACATAGTTTTGGCCCCAAAAGTATTTCTAACTCATATTCAATGTCTACTCTGGTGGATAGTTCTATTGATGGTAGAAAATTCTATAGGGGTTATGTTATAAAACCATAGGTTTTGGCCTCTAAAAATTTTATGTGTGTTTAGCTCACTGCCTAGGAGATGACTCATGTGATAAGTCATTATCACTCATCATGAACCATATAGAGCCAATCATATATTAACCAGTGAGGATTGCCCAGGTTCCTATTTTGATCACGACTACGACCCTACTAGTCGTATGGTGAGGTTAAGAGTTATAGTATGTGACTCATGACAAAACCAGTGGAGGTAGTCCTAGGTACTGCCAGACTACGAGTTATGGTGATGAGTCATGACCAATGATAATGAGACATTATGAGTCCTCAGTGATTGGGAGTTATTTTGCTACGCATTTTTCATTAAGGGTAATTTGGTATTTTCCCTTTGTTTACATTATTCACCTAACTTAAAAAAATCCCTTAGCCCTATTTTTACCACTAAACATAAGACAAATACTCTCTTCTCTCACAAATTCCAAAGTCAAGAACAAAGTTATAGTTTTAAAAGGTTTGTCATCTAGGACTCAAAGTATGGTTTCATCCCAAAATTCATGGTCTCTTCAAGCATGTATCTCTTCCCTTAACTTTTATTTTGTCTTGGCCTGCAATTGGTTGGTACTCATATGGTCTTTAACGCTTTATTTGGAACTTGGATTGAGGGTTTTAGGATGATTATTGTTTAAATAGTACCCTCATGTTTTACCTGTAATTTTCTATGCTTTATGGATGGATTTTTGAACTAAAGGGTGAATAGGCATGGTGAATGAATATGGAGCTATAGATTCCCACAAATTTATGATTTTTGAGTTAGAATTAGTAATAACCTCATCCCACACGCATAATTGATTTTGAAAAAAGGACAATTACATGGTTTAGCATACTTTACTAAACTATTACAGTGCATTATTGGCTAAATTAATTTAAAATTATTTTAAAAGGCCTTGATGGCCATGGACTAATTTACAATTTAAACTTTGGGGTCTTATCGTAAATTGGTTTGGTTTGGCATAATGGAATTAGCTTGCAAGCATAATTAATTGGTATGATGATACCATCCGGTAAATATTTAAATGGATAACTCCTTTGTTAAATATTTGGGTTATGTGTAAATGTTTTAATTGGGCTTAAAGGGGGTTGTGTAGCTCACCATGGATATTGAAGGTCCTATGGGACGGATACTAGAAATCATATTTGCCAGCGTGAGTGCCTTGGTGGATGTGTACATTGTTTACACTTTATATATGTGTTTGGAATTGGTGGATTCATGGATTCCCTAGCCCTTCCTGGATTCTTTAGTTCATGCGGCTAACATCTACTGGAGCCCTTTCAATAAGGGGAGATCTGAACCCATAGATCTTGTAAGTGTTTGTAGGACGGTTAGATCTGTACAATCTAAGCTAATGGTTTGAAATATCATGCTAATCCTTGTTGCTTATCAAAGCATCTTATATATATGTATGTACGAATATATGTGAATACGTACATTGAGTATGGACATGATTTTGAAATGTAATTATTTTATCCCTATCCTGAGTTACATGCTAGGGTTAACCCTACTAACCATCCTAAGATGCTACATTATTTAATTTTGTAGGGTCCAAAGACAGTTCTTTTAACCCTATATAAAGTTAGGTGATTCGGTTTATTGGTTGGTTCATGATGAAGTGGAGTTCATTCTTCTTTCAGAAAGCTTGGTCATTCCATCTGTTTCTTTCCATATATTTGAATGGAAGAGATAACATTAACATTATCACTGTCATTTTCACTATCATGGTTAAGGGCATGTCCTAACCTAGTTTAATATTCAGATTGGTTTAGAGGTTTTTGTGGACATATATGGGTTGAATTGTGTTGTTGACTCTTAGAGCTTAGACAATCATCAAATTACCTGTTTTATCTTAATTCTCTGGTTGTCTTCTACTTTATAATTATTTGGATTTTTCTTGGTTGAATAGGATATAAGGGTGATCTTTGGTCCTCAATTGGCTTGAGATACTGGTCACGACTAGGACCAGGGTTGGGTCATGACATGTGCCGTGTCCATCTTTCATAGAGAGACATTGATAGATTTAATAGAGTTGGATATCATTGATTTTAATATTATCTTAAGGATGGATTGTCTTTATTCGTGCTATGCTTCATTGGGTTGTAGGACCTGAAAGGATTGTTTTGACTTTCCTAATGAGCCAATATTAGAATGGGAAAAAAGTTCCTTAGTACTTAAAGGGAGGTTTATTTCTTATCTTAAAGCTCAGAAATTAATTACAAAAGGGTGTCTGTATCATCTAGTTCGAGTTAAGGATTCTAATATTGAAATACCTTCTTTGTAATCTGTCCCTGTGGTTATGAATTTCTTGAAGTGTTTCCTAGTTATCTTTCTGGAATTCCTCCAGATAGGGAAATAGATTTTACGATTGATCTTCTACTAGATGCTCATCCTATTTCCATTACTCCTTATAGAATGGCTCTAGCTGTATTAAAGGAGCTAAAAAAGCAATTGAAACATCTTCTTGACAAAGGATTTATCTGTCCTAGTGCTTTTCTGTAGAGTGTTCTTGTACTTTTAATGTTAAATAAAGATGGGTACCTTCGAATGTGTATATACGATTCTCAGCTGAATAAGGTCATAGTGAATAACAAATACCCTTTAATTAGGATTGATGACCTTTTCGATTAGCATTGGGGTGATAGTTATTTATCTAAGGTTAATCTTCATTCGAGTTACAATCAGTTGAAAAGTTGGGAGGTTGATATTCCTAAAACTACTTTTAATCTCGGTATAGTCACTATGAGTTCTTGGTTATGACATTTGGGTTGACTAATGCTCCAACTACGTTAATGGATCTTACGAATCGGGTTTTCAGGCTGTCTGTAAATTTTCTTGTGATAGGTTTCATTGATGATATCTTGGTGTATTATAAGAGTTCGTAGAATCATGTCATTCACCTCCGACTTTTGTTGTAGACTCTTAAGGATAAGATATAATATGCAAAATTTTCCAAGTGTGAGTTTTTGGAATTCTATGACTTTTCTTGGGCATGTTATTTGTGTTGAGGGGATAAACATGGATCCATAAAATGTTGAGGCCATTAAGAGATGGCCTAGACCCACGACTCCACCCACATTGTTAGACTAAGGGCTATGAACTAATCAAAATCGACTCAAAAGATGCAATTTCCAGCTAGCACATCAAAGAAAAACAAGATACAAAGAAAGGAGATGAAGGAGAAAAATGCATAAAAAGTCAAGATAGTAAGTGACCCTTCCTTCCACTAATGAATAGCACTAGAAGGTATTTCAAACAATCAAAAACACATCTCCATGTAAGTGCAAACCACCCTCTTAGGTGACCCAAAGGAAACACTCTTCATCAAGGACACCTTTCTTGCCAAATTATCCAAGACAAGTGAAACCCTAACTCCCAATGTCAAAGGACCTATTTCGGATTCTACCTCTCACTACAATAATAAAAACTACAATACAGGAGTAAGTTCAATATCATCTAAATCTAATGAAAAGAGAAGCAAAATGGTCTATTTATATTATTACATGTCAAATGACAAAACTACCCTTAGTGAACTAAAGAGAGGAGGTGCCCTTGGAGTGCTGGTTTTCAAAGTGCAAGTTTATCTTTGCTTTCTAGAATGTAGACTCTTCAAGTCCCTTCTTCACAAATCAATGCATTCCCTTTCTTGGCTGAATCTATAACCCCTTTACAAACATTCAAGTGCATGAACAAAGCTTGGAGTTGTTGAGGTTCCTTGGCTTGAATCCTTGTAAAAGGTCTTGAGGGCTTTATCCTTGCATCATCCTCTCCATATTGAAGAGAGTTTGTCCTCAAACTTTCTGATTCATCAACACAAAGAGTATCCACGGGTGAGAGATCATAAACATTGAACGTATTGTTGACTTGGTTACCTAAAGGTAAATCGATTTGGTAAGAATTGTCATTGATCCTTTTGAGCACTTGGAGTGGTCCATAACATCTTGTCATGAGCTTAGCTTTTATTTTGTTTGGAAACCGATCTTTCCTTAGGTTTACCAACACCCAATCTCTGGGTTCAAGGACAAGTCTCCTTCTTTCTTTGTTTACCCTTTTTGTAACTTCTTGGTTCTTCTTTTCAAGCTTGAGCCGCACCCTTTCATGCATCTTCTTCATTGCCTCAGCTCTTTTGAATCCATCTAGGTTTATCATAAGATCACTAGAAAAAGGGGTAAGATCCTCGAGGGTAAGGGGATTCATGCCATAAACACACTTAAAGGGAGTCATTCACGTACTTGAATGTATTACCCGATTGTAAGCAAATTCCACTAAGGGTAGGTGATATTCCCATGAATCCATTTTACCTTTAACCATAAAAAGTAGCATATACCATAAGGCTCTATTTACTACCTTCGTTTGGCCATCGGTTTGTAGGTGGAAAGAGGTGGAGAAAAGCAACTTTGTTCCAAGCCTACCCCACATGGACTTCCAAAAGAGACTTAGGAACTTTGAGTACCTAACACTCACAATAGTCCTTGGGATCCCTTGAAGCTTTACAACATTTTCAACCAATAATGAAGCTACACCAGGAGCATCCTCAGTTTCAGCATATGGAATAAAATGAGCCATTTTAGAGAATCAATGAACAACAACAAAAATACTATCTCGACCCTTTTTAGTCCTTGGCAGCCCCAAAACAAAGTCTATGGATATAGATAAACAAGGTCTAAGAGGAGTGGGTGGATTTTACAATCCTTGAGGTAGGAGGCGAGATTTCGCACTTCGACAATCCATACATTGGCCATAAAATTTAGCAACATCTTTGCACATTTGGGGCCAATAGAATTGCTCCTGTAAGATACCGAGGGTCTTGTTAACCCCAAAATGACCCATGAGGCCACCATCATGTGCCTCTCTCATAAAAAATTCCCTCCATGAACTAGAAGGAATACACAACCTCGTCCCTTTGAACAAATAACCATCAAACTGAGAGTAGGAGAAATTGCCATTCTCTTTAAGTCATCGGTCCCTCCCCCACTCTTCACATTCCATAAAAATATGAACAAATATAGGATCCTCGGGATACAACATTCACAATCTCTCAAATCCCATCAACTTCGAACACAAGGCAGCTACAAGCACATGTTTTCTAGACAACGCATCAGCAACAACATTTTCCTTCCCCTTTTTGTAATGAATTATATGAGGGAAACTCTCAATAAAATCAATCCACTTAGAATGATTCATGATCCATTCATATCACAAACTCCTTAGGCCACAAATAATGTTGCCAATTCCCCAAGGCTATAACAAGGGCGTACAACTTCAAATCATACGTCGAATAATTAAGAGTTGCCCCTTTGAGCTTTTACTCAAAGAAGCAATGGGTTAGATTTCTTGCATAAAAACAGCCCCAATACCAACATTACTAGCATCACACTCAACTTTAAACATCTTATCAAAAACGGTAAATTGCAACAAAGTGGCTGAGAAGAGCGTAGCTTTTAACGCTTCAAAAGCATTAACTTGCTCATCACCCCACTTAAAGGGTTGGTATTTTATAATAACCTCTATCAAGGGGGATGATATGGAGCTAAAACCCTTGAAAAACCTCCTATAAAAGCTCTCCAACCCATGAAAACTTCAGATTTCTCGAATAGTCTTAGGGGTCGGCCAACTTCGTATATAGTCTATCTTGGATGCATCCACTTTCACACCCCTTGAGCTCACAAAAAAACCCTATAAAACCACTTTATCAACACCAAATGAACACTTCTCCATATTGGCATACAACTTCTCCTTTCGGAGCACATTAAACGCATATCTCAAATGCATCACATGATCATCAATAGATTTACTATATACCAACACATCATCAAAGTAAAACACCACAAAATTTACAATATAAGGCTTCATTATATGATTCATTATCCTTATAAAGGTGATAGGAGCATTGGTAAGGCCAAAGGGCATGAGCAGCCACTCATATAGACCAAATTTGGTCTTTAATGAGGTGTTCCACTAATCACCGGGTTGCATACGAACTTGGTGGTAGCCACTCCTAAGATTGAATTTAGAAAACACACAAGCACCATGGAGCTCATCTAACATATCATCTAGCCTACAGAAAGGATTATGATAGCTTAGAGTAATTTTATTGATGGCTCTATAATCAACACACATGTGCCAAGTTCTTTCTTTGGTACCAAAAGCACCGGGACAACACACGAACTCAAACTTAATTTGATGTAGACTTTTTTGAGAATCTCTTCAACTTGTCTCTAAGGCTTTTTAGTGCCCGTGGGATTGCTCCTATAAGCCAGTTTGGTTGGAAGTTATGAACCCGAAACCAAATCAATTTGGTGCTCAATTCACCGAATCCGGGGTAATCCTTGTTGTAATTCTTGTAGGAATACATCATCAAAATCCTGCAAAACAAGTGAAATATAATGGGAAAGAGAAGAATAAAAAGTATAAAAAGAAGAAGAGACATTAGTATTAAGGACATGAGCTAGGAGGAGCATAGGAGTGTCCATGTCTTGTTATTTGAACAAATCCTTCCTCCTATCCAACATATCCATGGGTCCTTGACCCTTTTGAGCCTTAGAATCAGAAACTTCTCCCTTAGAAGAGGTAGAACCCGAGAACTCCCCTTTTTGCCTCTTTTAGGTTTCTTGTCTTTTTCTTTCTTTTTCTTTCAACTCTCTTAATTTTTGATGCATCTCATTCACTTGGGAAGGTTATAGTGGGTGTAAGGTAAAATTCTTCCCATCATGCACAAGTGAGTAAGTGTTCAACCTCCCATCATTCTTGGTAGATTTTTCATATTGCCATCATTTACCAAGTAGCAAATGGCACGCTTGCATTGGAATAACATCACAACAAACTTCATTTTGGTAGTTTCCTACAATAAACTTGATCATGCATTGTCGGGTCACTTTTAACTCACCACATTCATTGAGCCATTGTAGTTTGTAAGGATTAGCATGAGGATTGGTAGGAAGTTTCAAGATATCCACCATTGTAGAACTAACAACGTTTGTGCAACTTTCACTACCAATCACCATAGTACACACCCCTCCCTTAATCAATCATTTGGTGTGAAGCAAGTTATCTCTTTGGATCGGATCTTTAAGTTGCTTACTTACCATAGCCCTCCTCACCACGTTATTAGAAACTAGACACTATCCATCTTGTGGCCAAGTGTCTTCTTTCTCACAATCATCACAAGTAGTTTTGGGTTCATCATCACAAAACTCTCCATTTTGCTCACAAACATCATCAACCTCGGGTTCAAGGTCAACTTCCTCACCTAGATAGTACAAACTACCTTCCGTTACGATCACATTCCTATGAGTAGCACACTCACTTGCCCGATGAGTCCATCCTTGAAACTTGAAAAACTGAAGTCCTTTGAGATTAGGAGTAGAAAGCTTATTACCTTCGAGTCTTGTGGGGTATTTTGGAACTTGTTTAACCTCGGATTACTTGACAAAATTTGAGGGTTCCTTACCTTCACCTAAACACGAAACTTGCTTATTTGGACCTTTGGAGTGGACCCAACCCGAATTGGGTGCTTGGAGTCTTGGCTTGTAACTTTCTTTGTTTTCTTTCTCAATTTCCATGGTGGCTTGGAAGTCTTCAACCACGGTTCTAAACTTGTGAAGATTCAAACGGGAGTGGATGTCCTTGTTAAACCTAACCTTGAACCGAATAACATTATGTTGCACTTGTTCACCTATATGGTCAAGCTTCAAGAAAAGTTGCTGAAATTCGTCATAATTGGCAATGACACTCTTGTTTCCTTGCCTTAGATTGTAAAGCTTGGCAAGAAGCTCATGCCTATATTGCTCCAGTACATATCTTTCTCTCATAACTCTCTTCAACATCTCCCAATGAGGTGGTTGGCCATCAATCAACAAATCATCAAATCTTTTGGTTTAATCCCACCAAGTGTTTGCATATTCTTCAAAGTTAGAAATAGCATAGAAACTTTTCTTTTCTTCCAAAAGGTAATTCACTTGAAAAATATTTTCAAAAGTGGATTCCCAAGCTAAGTACAATTCCACATCACTCTTACCTTTGAAAACTGGAATGCAAACCTTGATTGAATTAATGCCAAAGTCTTAGATTCTTGGTTGATCACCATGCCCATGCCTTGCATCTTGTCCCTGGAATCTATCATAAGACCTTCTTTGATCCTGTTTTGCCCTCATTTCTTATTCAACAAACCAATCATCACCATGAGGAACTTCATAACCTTCATACTCCTCTCTACCATAATCCTCAAAGTAAAGGTATTGGTTTCAGATTTGGGGTCTTTGGGGATGTGGATTTGGTCGTTGGTTATTTGGATCTTGGACTTATGGTATTGGAGGTAGGGCTTGGTAAGGTCTTTGGTCCATGGGATTCAACATTTAGTAGGTTGTATTTCGTGTAGGTATTTGGTTTGGATTGGGTGGTGGAGTTTGAGTTCCAAGTCCCTCTTGTTGGACTTGGTTCATTTGGAAATTTAGTTGTCTTTGTAGGGTTTGGTTATGAGAGGTTTGGAGTGGGTTTAGTTTATGGTTTTGTGGAGCTCTTGTAGGATTAAGCATTTGGTGGAAGGTTTCGGGGGTTATAATCATCGAAGAGTTATTAGCTTGGACACTAGTGGATGCATGGTACGGAATAGGAGTAGAAGGTCGTGAGTTCCTCCTACTTTCAACACGATCAAGTCATCCACTAAAACTGGAAATTTCAGTCTACATGGCATCTATATCACTCTTCATGTCTCTTCTCAAGCCATCATGACTATCTTCCATTCTTTGAGCAAAGTCTCGACCCAAGGCATCAATTCGAGCCATCAAGTCTCTAATAGCATCATTTCCCAATGGTTGGGAATTAGTACTTTAAGATTCCATGGAAAATGTACCTAAAAAGTGCAAAAACATCAAGCAAACAACCTATAAAACGAGCAAAGATGTTAGTTCAAAAGCTTCACTTCACTCACTCTCTATCTCACCTCACACCTGGTTTCACAAGTGTTAGAGAATCGGCAATACTTGGCAAGTTACTTAAGAGGTGAGAAGATTTGACTCGAAATTGATATTTGTTTTAAAAGACTCGAAATAAGTTATGCACGAACTTGAACCAACAAAATACTATGACTTAAAAATGATAAAAGCACACAAAAAATCGAAGACACAAAATAAAAGAACTCTGAACTAATTATCAACCTAGGTACTTACTAGTTTGCTACTTAGTGATAGAATTGACTAAAAAGAAACTAGAATAAAATATTAGAAACTAAAAAATCTACCTATGAACTCAATTTGGCCGATTAGCTTGTGATGGCGTGGCAGCTTGTGATTTGACGTTGAGTTTTCAAATTTTTCAACCATAATTCTCAAGTCTCGTCCTAGAAACCCTTTGGTGAAGAATAATTTCATTTGTGAGGAAAAAATGAAGGTTTGAAATCGTTTTTGGAGTTTCAAATTAATTCAAAAACAAATGGTCCCCCCCTTTGTACTTGGAATGTACTTGATTTTGTACTTTGATTATTCCTTTGTCTCTTCTTTCTTTGGATGACAATGAATATAACAAGGAAATTCTTTCACAAACACCGAGTACACTGTATTTCTTCTCCTCTTTTGGATCAAACACACTCATTGAATATTCTTCCTTAGCAAGACTTGATGAACATGGAAGAACAAGATGAATATTTAAGAGTTGACCAAAGTTTGACCCCTAACCAAATGAACTCCAAATCTGATTTTTTTGGTAGATCTACGTTCCTTAGGACAATTTGAGATCAAATAACAATAAATCACAACCAACCAACTTCCACAACACAAAAACCTCATGGAGCTAGCTTCTTGAATCTTGAAAATGCCATAACCATGGTGGATCTAGCTCAAAATTGACCAAATCTTGTTCCAAATGTAGATCCATACTCCCTAGGTGTTAGAGAACAAGAATCTAACAAAATAAACCTTAAAAACAATGTAAAATCTTGTAGATCTAAGACTCTAAATACGGATCTAACACAAGACAACACTAGAAAACATTTTTTTTGTTGGTATTTTCTAATTTTTTTGACCCTTTTTTGTTGAGATTTTCTAAATAACTACACTAAAAAAATATATTGGGATGTTGGAACAATCATAACCAAGGATTTAATACCAAATGATAGCCTAAGGGTTATGAACTAATTAAAATGGACTCAAAAGATACAATTTCTAGCAAGCACATCAAAGAAAAACAACACATAAAGAAAGGAGATAAAGGAGAAGAATGCATAAAAAGTGAAGATAGTAGAGTGATCCTTACTTCAACTAATGAATAGAAGTAGAAGGTATATCAAAACTTCAAACACACATCACCTTGTAAGTGCAAACCACCCTCTTAGGTGACCCGAAGGAAATACTTTTCTTCTAGCACACCTTTCTAGACAAATTATCCAAGACAAGTGAAACCCTAACATCAAATGTCAAAGGAACTATTTTGGACTCTACCTCTCACTACATTTCTAAAAACTAAAATATAGGAGTAAGTTCAATATCATCAAAAGTCTAATGAAAAGAGAAGCAAAATGGTCTATTTATAGTATTACATGCCAAATGATAAAACTACCCTTAATGAACTAAAGAAAAGAGGCGCCCTTGGAGTGTTGGTTTTTAAAAGTGCAAGTATATCTTCACAAATCAAGGCATTCCTTTCTCTTGGCCGAATCTACAACCCCTTCACAAACATTCAAGTGCATGAACAAAGCTTGGAGTTGTTGAAGTTCCTTGGCTTGAATCCTTGTAAATGCTCTTGGGGGTTTTATGGTTGTATCAAACATTAGGATCCTATTGCGCTTGACTAGTATTATATGAGGTTTGTGGAGATTTTCTCATATAGTTTTACATCACCGACGAAGTTGCCTCAAAAACTGTTATGTTTTTGTGTTCCAATGCTGGTGAGGGTAGTCTTGAGAAGTTGAAGGATATGTTGAATTCTGTGCTAGTTTTGACCCTACTCGAGGGTAATAATGGTTATGTTGTGTTTTGTGATACGTCCAATATGGGAATGGGTTGTATTTTTATACAGCATGGTAAGGTTATGGACTATGCTTCAAGGAAGCTTAAGGTTCATGAAAGGAATTATCTAACTCATGATTTAGAGTTGATAGCTAAGGTAATAATTGCTTGTAATATGTGTTTACTCAAATGGAGTCGAATCTCAGGAAGAGGCAATGGCTAGAATTACTTAAAGATTATGACATGAGTCTTCACTACCATAGAGGCAAGGCTAATGTTATTGTTGATTCTCTTAGAAGGTTATCCATGGGGATCTTATCTTATATAGAATAAGAGAAATAAGGGTTGGTTAAGGATATTCACTGGTTTCCTAACTTGGGAGTTCATTTTTTTTACTCCAGGGATGGAGAGTTGATGGTTTAGGAAGCTGTCAAATCATCTCTTGGTGGTGAGGTAAAGGAAAAATAGGTTTTGGATCTTATACTTATCCAAATTGTGGATGATGTGGGTCACAAAAAGGTTATGGCTTTCAAGATCGAAAGTAATGGTATTCTGAGTTACCAAGATAGGTTATAGGTTCCTAATGTTAATGAGCTATGGAAAAAGATTTTTACTGAGGCTTATGACTCAAGATATATAGTTCATCTGGGTTCAAAAAAGAAGTACCATGACTTGAAAGAGATCTATTGGTTGAACAATATGACGAGAAATGTAGCAAATTTTATTGTTAAATGCATGGTTTGTTAGCAAGTTATGGTTGAAAACTTGAGTCTTAGTGGCATGCCTTAAGAAATAGAGTTGACTATGTAGAAGTGGGAGATGATCAACCTGGATCTCATTACGGGTCTTCTGAGGTTAGTATGATTCTATTTGGGTCATTATCGAGAGGATGACTAAGTCCGATGACTTTTGCCTATTTTGATAACTACTAAGGAGTAGAATATGCTAAGTTGTTCATTCAGGAGATTGTGAAGTTGCATGGTGTGCCAGTTTCTATCATTTCAAATTGACGTATATAGTTTTCTTTTCACTCAGGGAATTTGTTTCAAAAAGGTTTAGGTATACAAGTGAACCTTAGCACCGCTTTCCCCTCTCAAAATGGATGAAAAGCAGAGTGTAATATTTAACCTTTGGACGAAATGTTAAGGTCCTATTTTATTGAGTTTAAGGAATGTTGAGTGGATCATTTGCCTCTGATTGAGTTAGCATAATGAAATAGTTACCATTCGAGCATTCAAATGGCTCCTTTTGAGTCTCTTTATTGTAGGATTTTACGTCTCCTATTTGGTGGTTACAGGTTGTTAAAACTAGGTTGTTTGGTCCCAAACTTAGTTCACCAAGCCATGAAGGTGATTAGAGAAAGACTTAATACTTCCCAATCTCGCTAAAAGTCCTTTGCAGATATGAGGAAAAGAGAATTAGAATATTAAGTAAGTTATTGGGTAATCTTGAAGGCTACTCAATTAAAAGGAGTCATAAGGTTTGGGAAGAAGGGGAAGCTCAGCCTTCAGTACATTGTTCCCTATCAGATCTTAAGGACGATTGGGAATCTTGTTTATGATTTAGATTTTCCTATAATTTTAGCTTCGATTTATCTCATGTTTCATATATCCATGCTGAAGTATATGGGTGATTTGTTTTTGATTGTTTTTGTTTAGGATGTTAGTATTACAGATTCCTTTTCTTATGAGGAAGTTCCGATTTAGCTACTGGATACGCAAGTTCATAAATTGAGGACCAAGGAAGTAGCTCGGTTAAGGTCATTTGGAGAAACCAAAAGGTAGAAGAGGCTACATAGGAAACTAAAGAAGATATGAAGGCGAAGTACCCATTCTTGTTTTCCAGGTTGAATGGAAGTGCTTAAGGTATGAGTTTCGTTTACCTCTTGTTACTTTTTGAGTTGTCATTTAATTCTGGTGTATTCTTGCTATTCTTGTTCTAAAATTATCGAACTCATCATTTGGGGAGGAATGATCCTAAAGAGGGGAGGTGGGATAATGTAAGACCCTATAAAAATTTTAATCATTCTATTTTTGACCTTCCCGTAAGCATAATATAAATTTTTGACTTTATTTTAGTTTAGGGATGTTAAAAGGGTAATTGAGGAATGTTTTACAAATTTTGAAAGGGTTCGGGGTCATTTTAGGACCCCGAGGCAGTAAGGGTCCTCGATATTATTGTGTCATGGAGGTTACCCAGCATAATATCATCATGGCATGGTGGATAACCTCTGTAATAACAGTGTGCCACACCAGCATGTTAATTTTGGTCAATTTGTTTTCTTCACTCGTTGTAAGGGGCTTTTTGTCATTTTACCACTTGTTAGACCTTCAAACTTAAAATAAGCCTATTTTTATCAAGTTTGAAAGATCAAATCATCCCTTTTCTCTCTTAAACTCAAAACCAAAGAACATTCATAGGTTTCTGACATGACCTAAACTAGGGGCTTATCATAATGGGCATTTATGCTAAACAAGGACCGAAGACAACCCCATTTCCCAAACCGACCAACAAAACACATAACCTGAGAAGGACGAATTCTGAACATATAACAAGATCGAGTATTTGTAATGAATTACTTTGGGATAAGTTCGCGACTGTGACCAACACAGACAAGTCTAACCATCTATTGCAAAATCAACAACCATAACTAATACAAAAACAATTCTATGTCTATAACATACTAGGTTGGAACAACCATAAATAAAGTCAAATGATATCAATCATATCTCCAATACCAATGTCAAGGCTGACACAAATGTTGATACCGTCCATACCACACATAGTCCTTCCATAAAGCCTCTATCAAAAAGTAAAACAATATTCGGTTAAGACATGCCCCCGACCATAGCATAAACCAGTGTCCAAGACTAAACCAAATGAAAAAATAAGAAACCCAAAAAAGAAATAGATCCTTCCAAAGTATAGAAGCTCCCCAATTCAAGTTAATAAAATTTGATCGTGAGTCGAATCACTGAGTAGGAGGTGTAGTATGACCAACATCTGCATCGCGTAGAGATATAACATCAAAGACGGTTACCAGTTGGAGCACTAGTATGTAACTCAAAGATAAGGATAAAGTACTGCCAATAGTTCAAAACCAATCAATCAATGCACATAACTGATGCAATATATACATACCATGCCAGGATAGGGACCAAAATTAACATGAACTTTAAAATGATTAACCTGGGTTGTGTAGCATGGTTGTCATAGAAGAAGGCACCCACGGACTATTTGGGTCATGCTCTCCCTTAGATGGAAGGTCCCCAGTGAGTGTAGCCATACTAAATTAGAGAATATCCACCTCCATATATGCCTATATGGGGGACTCGAACCTCCAGACCTAATCAATGTGACTTTAGCACCATCATATGTGTTAAGGGAGATTCGAATCTCCCATTCATAAATTCATATAGGAATCTTAAACCACCCAGTTATAAGACACCCGCACCATCTAGCATGGTTTCAAGTTCTCATCCTTCGGACTCCACTTTCATGGACCGACTACACATCCCCCCATTAAGCCCAATTTAAAACCAATATTTCGGATACACAACCATTAAGCCAGTTACTTACCAAAGGCATTTTTTTGGTATCATCCTACCAACACAACTTGCAAATACAAATAGGCCATTAATATTACCAATAAACCATTTATTTAGTTGAATTTAGGACTTGAACCCATCGTCTAACAAAAACACTTGTTCAATTCAAATCTTAGGGGCTCAAACCAATTGTCAAGTGAAGGCATGAGTTAATTTAGCATTCGGGATTGACACCCAATTAGCGAATTAAACTATCAAGGTTTCCCTTTAAGTCATTATATGAACAACAAGGCCTTTACAAACTATTTACTAACCATTAACACCCATTAGGCCAAGCCTTAGTTCAAAACACCATTGTCATGTGACTATTTCATTCTCTTACGCATTTTCACAAACACTTTGAGGGAATGTTATTATCAAGACCAAAATTGAAGTAAAAACCATTAAGTTTAGGTTTAACCATGAACCATTTGTTGAACCACAATTACCAAGCACCTACATGTGTAATCCTTGATCAAAAAATGTATAAATGTAAGTTAAACAAAGAGTAATCAATACTAAACTATATACATCAAAACCCTCATTTTGGGTATTCAAAACCACCATTTTAGAATCTTAATCAGACTTTAAAACACATAATATTTATGAAATAAACAAGAGGGAAAAGTCATATGTCTTAATTAAGAAGATCCATGAAATAAATTTGACTCTTAAGCCTTAAGGTGACCACCTTTGTAGAACCTTAGTCCCAATCTTTAAGAAAGAGTTTAGAGTGTTTTTAGAGTGGTTAATCTTCCAATAGTAGGTTATGAGAGGCTAAAATATTTTTTAAGATGTGGGGACATGAGGGTTTTAGGGTGGGAAATGTTCAAAATACCCTTAACTTAAAAGCAAAAAACATGCATGCATAAGGGTATGACCATAACTCCTAAACCATACCCTAGGCTACAGGTGGCACCCTTGGATCGTACCCTATATCAAAATTCATCCCTATACTGATCAACATAAGACCATAATGTCCTAACTCGTATCTTAATATATAAGTAGTGCCCTGTAACTCGTACCCCAGTCAAAATCCCCTAGGCCAAGTATAGAGCATTATATGACCAACCAAATACGACTCATACCTTAACATATTTTCGTAAGGTGCCTAGTTGTATCTTGGATAGAAACATATCAAAACTTACTAATTAACATACAATTTGGAAGGCCCTAAATCATATAAAAGTGTATTAGTATGTTATAATCATATATTGTCTAGAGAACAGAAACTCAGGAATTTTCTAATGGCCAAAAGCCAAGGTGTTTCAATTCTCCCCCAATTGGGTCATTTGTCCTTGAATGATGGGTAAGGCATTCACAAGAACATGTTAATAAATTATCACATATAAATCTAACCTTTTACTCAGTTAGAAAGCAAAGATGCAAGAAAATCAATCTTTCTTTTAACAAAGTTTGAAAAAAATAGAATGATGAAGAACACAGATCTTCAACATGAATTCTAGGAGTAGAAAATAGGAAAAAATACTTGGATTTTATGTTCTCTTCCTCTTCCTATATAGCTTCTTCAACCGTGTAGTTATTCCAAAGAACCTTTACTAAAGCCACATCCTTTGTACGCAACCGATGAACTTAAAGATCTAAGATCTCAACCGAGACTACCTCCTAAAATAAATAGTCTAAGATACCTAATCATTCCAAATGAACAATCGATGAATGATCACCCACACACTTTCTCAACATCAAGAAATTAAAAACTGGATGAATAGAGCTTAAACTAGGAGGCCACTTCCTCTTTAAAACCAACTAAGGAACAATATACCGAGGACTTGACTTCCCTTTATTACTAAATCACATCACTCATTTTATGGGAGACACCATCAAAAATTCCTAATCGCCAACACTGAACTCCAAATCCCTACGTATCACATCCACAGAGGACATTTGATGACTTTTGGCATTTTTGAATCTATCCCAAATTACCTTCATCTTTTCCATGGCTTGGAGAACCAAATAAGGTCAAAATAACTTACCCTTGCTAACTTCATACGACCCAATAGGAGAATGACATATCTTTCCATACAATGCCTCAAAAAGAGCAATAACAATGCTTGAGTGATAACTATTATTATAAGCATACCCAATAAAAGGCAAGTGGTTAAACCAATTACCACCATAGTTAATCAAGCAAGAACGAGCATATCTTCTAAAGTCTAAATAATCTTTTCCACTTGTCAATTAACTATGGGTGGAAACCGGTACTAAGGCACACCTTAGTTCCCAGCTATTTCTAAAAAAAAATTCAAAAATGCGATGAGAATAGAGTACCATGATCTAAAATGATAGGAACTGGAGCACCATGAAACTACACAATCTCCGTAAGATACAACTTAGGATAATACACCATCGAATAACTAGTCCTCATGGGCAAAAATTGAGTGGACTTAGTCTTTCTATCCACAAAGACCAAAATTGAATCACATTAATTCTGAGGCCGAGGAAGATCAATAATGAAATCCATGTTAATCACTTTCCACTTACAATTTAGAAACTCTATCTCTTGGTATAAATCATCGGGTATCATGTGCTCAACTTTTAACTATTGACACACCATAAACTTAGCCACAAAGCTAGACATATGTAGCTTCATATTGTTCCACCAATAAAACTCCTTAAGATCATGGTACATCTTAGTAGAACCAGGATAAATAGAATAGTGAGATTTATGTGTTTCGGCCAAAATCCTTTCCCTCAATCCATCGACATTGGTTATACATAACCTATCTTAGTTCCTTAGGATACTATTACCACCAATCGCAAAGTCAATAACTTTTTACTAAACCACATTACTCTTAATATTCCTCAGATTAGGATCCAATATCTTTTTTTACTTTATTTCAACAATAAGAGATGACTGTGATACCTCCTATACAAACACACCACCACCTTCGAAGACCATAAGATGAACTTAAAGACTAGCAAAATGGTGAATGTCCTTCACCAACTCAAACTTATCTTCATTCTCATGAGCCATATATCCTATGTATAACCTGCTATGATCTTCATAAACTATGTTAGCATTACTTGGATGGTAGAGAAAACTAATATCGTAGTCCTTCAGTAACTCAAGCTACTTTATTGCCTGAGATTTAACTCTTTTTGAGTGAAAATAGACTGTAGTATCTTATGATTAGAAAAGATATCAACATAAACACCATAGAGATAGTGTAAGACCCTGGGTTTTGGAAGCTTCAAAAATTTCTCAAATTTATTATTTCTAGATATCATACGAATAGTGGGCATTAGTCATATAATAGGGTATGATTGGCATGGGATAGTTCTATTCTAACTAGTGCTGGTTGGTGTGTTGGATTGGTTCCTTGAATAGATATTACTTTTGGGGTAGGATTCATATGGTTGGTGTCGGTTCATATAGTTTGGTTGCTCCTTCACTTAATCCAAAATTTGGTAACTTAACTTGGATATGAGTACAAGTGGTTCACCATGAGCCATAATATAGGGTATGACTCATACCATTGACTTATATGGTGGACAGTGTCTAAATTTTCTTTAATTTCTATACTCTATTGGGTACGGGTAATGTTTATAGGTCGTATGACTTGGATATGACTTGGGTTAGATAGTCATATAGAAGATATTATTGGGGTCTAAGGGGAGGCGTAGGGTATGACTGGTGGGTACTACTATTATTCTGGGTACGACTTGTGTGAGGTCATTGTACCCTACTGTAGGATTTTCTATACAGTTTAAGTAGGGGTACTCTGGACATTTACCCACTTAACTTCTTAAGTCACCATGACTTATAAATCTTTTGGGATATTATTTACCCTAATATTTTAATGTTAAACACACATAAACTTTCTCAAATTCTCACAAAGGCTCTTCGGTAAAGAAAGGGTAGGGTTTTATCTAGAGGATCAATTTGGGGATTGTACGGGTGAATTATCTCCATCATCTTTGTAATCTAGGGAAAATACTTCCCTCTCATTGATAGTTAATACTAATAGCATATTTTATGAATTTCTTCCATGGAATAGTTGTTGAATAGATTGAGTTGTCAAATACATATTAGGGGTTTTTGTTACAAATACTTGGTTTTGGGTTTCTCATATATTAATTATGGATTTACATATTGTAATGGTGGTTTGTAACAATTCATTGCATAAGAATTGTAGAATGGTAATTGGTTTTGGTTTTGGAAACACTATGCTCCCAACATGTTTGATAAAATTCCTATGAGAATACTTTACTATATTGTTGGACTTTTAATGGAACTATTGCATGGTATAACTTTGTAATGGAACCCTAAATAGAATAAATGGTTTAAATGGTTTGGAATGGTTAAATGGTAAGGTTTAGTAGTAATAAAGAAAACCCCCAAGCAAGCTTAATAAAGGTACACTCGTGGGGTATATGGGAATCCCCAAAGTCAACTCAATCATATAATCTATGGGTACATGGGAATCCTTTATTCATAAAAAATTGGCTAAGGATATTACTTACAAGCCATAGTCGGTATAAAGATACCACTAATTATATCCTTGGTTAATAAAAAATGGAATGGCGGTCTTGGTTATGTGGTAAAGATTTTAATTGGGTAATAATAGTGCGATATGATAGCTAACCATGATTGTGTGAATCCAAAGAGCTGACATTAAAAACTAATGGTTGCCGACATGAGGATTGGGCATGGCAGCCCTATAATTAAGGGGTTCATAGGAATCCCTAAACACTTGTACATATTTATTATAAAGAGCAATCGATACATGGGAATCCCTTACTCCTATGGTATCTCCAGTTTATATGGCTACACAGATTGGGGATTTTCCAAGGGGTGACACAGGACCCCTATAACTAGTATGTGGATTATGACGGTTAAGCTACACATCCATAGGTTAATGGTTTTAAATGCATACTAAACCTGGTTCCTTATTCCCAACATGGTTATATATATGTATGTATGATGTTGAATGCATATAGTTGGTTTACTTGGTTTTAAAGGTTGGCATTATTTTATCGTTATCTTGAGTACTTTCTAGTGCTCCCTCTCTAACCTATCTTTGGGTAGTTGTAACCCCACGTGATACAGGAATCAGCCATTCCACTCCATCTACTTAGTGATCAGATTTTGTCAGCTATTGGATTAAAGTGGTGAGAAAGGCTCTATTTCATATCATGAAAGTCTTTATATACTTTAGTCATTAAATGGATATAGGTTTTGGCTATAGTTGGGGGCATGTCCCAAATACATATTGTTTTTTTTTTATTAGAGGCTTTGTGGAACTACTATTGGTTGGAATGGGTGGTGTCGGTATGAGTGTCATCCTTATTATTGGCATTGGTATTAAGGTTGATAGCGTTTGATAGAATTTATGATTGTTCAATTCTTTTATGTCATGTTATGGACAAGAACTTGGTTTTTAAATTTGTTTGGCTATGTTTCTTGGTTCGTAATGTATGTTTGAACTTATCTAGGATTGTCACGGTTGTATACCTATCCCAGTGTCTGGAATTATAATAATGCTATCTTATTATATGTTTAGAATTCTTCCAACTTAGTGTATACATATTTAGAGGTTGGGTTGGGTAACAGTGATACAAATCAAATGGCCGCCATAGCTTTTGATGACTTCTTTGGAGGCCAACACCTAAAAGCTCAAGACTTGGTCACCTCAAGGGCAGAAGAATATGCAAAGAAGGCCCATTTTGAGCAAACTTAAAGTGATTCCGTGCGTGGAAGGTTGTTTGGATGGTTGCCTTAATGCTAATTCGAGGAATATAAGCCTTGAAGATTGAACCATAGTCAGTTTTGAGATCATGAAAGAGGCACCACTCATCAAGTCCAAACATACAAGGCGCCATTTATGAAGATGGAGGCTCTTGAGAGTGTGTGGCATTTCTCCAAGGTAGTGTACTTGCTAATATGTTAATAGGGACCATGAATATACTCCCAGGAAGCCTTGGACACACTCCAAAGGAACCTTAACTTAGGGTTATTATGGTCTTTTAAGAATCCTCTTTTACACTCCAAAGGATCACCCTTCATTAAGGGCATTTTAGTCTTTGTTTGTAAAAGTATAAATAAACAATTAGGCTTCTATTTTGCTTAGTTTTTGATGAATTGATTGAGTGAAACTTCAATTGTATTTTCTTTCCTTAGTGTAGGGTTTGGAAAAGCCATCTTACTATAGGTCTTGGAAAATACATTGAAACTAGGGTAATATTTAAGTGTGGAATCACTATTGTTGACATTTTTTCAAGAAAGGTTGGGTGCTTGAGGAGTTGATCCCTTTGTGTCCACCTAAGAGTGTTGCGTTATCCTCCATTGGTGTTGTGTGTCCTGGTGTTTGATACATACCTCGGTGATATTCATTGGAGTAGGTGTATGTCTCATGAACTTTTCTTTTGTTTCTTGTTTTAATTTCTGTGTTCTCTTCTTCATCTACTCTTCTTCTAGTTGCTGATTTTTGGTCCTTTAGGAGTAATTTCATGTTTAGTAGTTTATTTTCTTATCATTTTGCATCAAGATCCATGTATTAGAGTTGTTCCCACAACTCTAAGCCTCGGAGCAAAGAAAATCTCAACAAAAAAAGATTCTAGAGTCAAAATATGCAAAAAAAAGAATTGTTAAATCTTGTGTGTTTGATAGTAGATCCAAATTTCTTAACTTAGATCACTAATTTTTAGCTTGTTTTGATAGTTTCTAGTATTAGATTATTGTACTCTAGAACTTAAAAGGTCTAGATCTATGTTTTGAACAGGATTTGGTTGTTTTTGAGCTAGATCCACCATTGTTGTGCCTTGTTTGAAGCATTTTGTGGTGGGATTTCGTGGTGAATACCTTGTTTGTGGTGTGTTGTGGCTGAGTTGAAACTTAGTTCTTCTAATGAAACTTCAATTTCCTAGATGCATAGGACACCACTCTGCAATGTTGCATCAACACATAACCCAAACCAACCCGAGATACATCACAATACATTACGAAGCGATTATTACCCCCGAGAAGTGTCAAAATAGGAGTTGAAGTAAACTTAACCTTTAACTCCTTAAAGCTACCTTCACACGCATCCAACCATAAGAAATTGACCTTCTTCAGGATCAACATAGTCAATGGGGCAGCCATGGTCTATAAACTTTCCATGAATCTCATATAGTAACCTGCTAAACCCAAGAAGCTCTGAATATCTGTTGGAGTCGCAGGTCTAGGCCACCCCTTAATAACCACAACCATCTGTGGATCCACTATGACCATTTCACTAGGATTAACATGACCATCAAAAGTTATAGACTTCCACAAAAACTCACACTTGGAGTACTTGGCATAAAAACATTGATCTTTCAAGGCCTATAACACAGCACGGAGGTGATCAAAATGATTCGCCTTACTGTTATAATATACAAAGATGTCATGAATTACGACAATGACTAACAAAACCAAAAATTGATTGAAGGCCCTAGTCATCAAATCTGTGCATACCACCAAGGCATCGGTCAGCATAAAAAACATAACTAGGAACTCATACTTACCTTAACGGGTTCTGAAAGAGGTCTTAGTGATATCCACCACCCTATTATTAAGTTGATGATAACCCTACCAAAGATAATCTTTGAGAAACACTTCAGACCTTGAAACTAATCAAACAAGTCATCGATCCAAGGTAGACGATACTTATTCTTTATGGTCACCTTATTCAACTTGCGATAGTCAATGCACATCTAAAGAGAACCATCCTTGTTGCGCATAAACAACATTGGAGCACCCCAAGGATATACACCAGGATAGATAAAACCTTTTTCTAAGAGATCGTTCAATTTCTCCTTATGCTCCTTTAACTCAGCTAGAGCCATTCTATACGGAGGAATAGAAATAGGACGAGATTGGGAGAAATACCAGAAAGATCATTAGGGAAAACCTTGAGAAACTCATTAACCATAGGGACTGATTCTATAGAAGAACCTTTCGGGTTAGAATATTTAACCCAAACTAAATGACAAAAACACCCTTTGGCAATAAAATTTTGGGCTATAAAAATATGAGATTAGGTACTAAAGACCCCCCTTACCATACAATAACTTGCTCATTAGGGAATTTAAACATGACCTTACGAGTCCGACAACCTAAGGAAATATAACACAAATGTAACTAATCCATCCCCAATATTTCATCAAAGAAAACCATATCTAACTCTATCAAATCGATAAGAGTTTCTCTACCACTAACAGAAACCACACACACCTATAAACCCTTGGAGCAAGCATAGAATCACCTAATGGGTAAACATAGAAAAAGGATCAAAAATAAATTTAGGACAAAAATCATAATGTACAACCACAAATGGGGTCACATAAGAAAGAGAGGACCCTGGATCAAGTAAATAATAAACATCACGACAGAAAAGTTTCAACATACAAATCACTACATTGCTAGATGCCTCAGAATTTTGGTGAGACACAAGAGCGAATACGGATTTCGGCCAGCGCCAGCATCAAAAGTAGAAACAGATGCAGAAGTAGAACCTTTGGTGAATGTTTCCAAAGTTTCACCAAAGGATTTACCAATGTTTTCCAATCTGACCATAATAAAAGCACCTATTCTTCCCTTCCTCACAACTTCCATGGTGCAAACTCCTATAAAATCTACAAAAAAAGTTGGGAAAGAGCCGACTATGCCACACTAGACTGTGATTAGGCACCCTATGCCTGGGACACACCATTAAGCTGAGGCCGATGATCACTCGATAGTTTCGGGTAAGGAAAATTAGTTGTAGATAGAACCAAAACTTGCCCACTTATTCTTCAACCATTTCCCGCCATCTCTACCTCTTTGCTCAAAAGGCCTAAATTTCTTCCATTGCTTCTCACTAAACTCAGACTGTTTCCTTTTTTCGTCCTCTACTTGTTGTTTGTCGACAACCCTAGAGATATACATGACCTTGATAAGCAAGGAATACTTACTTTTAAGGATCAACTTATGAGAAATTCTCGAAGCAAACTTTCTCATTCAGGCTCTCATACGAGACACCATCTCTGGAGCATACCTAGACATCTGGTAAAAATTTAAGGCATACTCCTTGACAAATATCTTAAATTGCTTCAAATTAACATACTCCTACACATTTTTTTCCATTAACTCATAAGGAAAGAAGTGGTCGAAAAATGCATTAGTAAAATCTTCCCACAATGATGACTCATTAGTGTCAGCCTTTGCTCTACACCATTTCTCGTACCATTGGTATGTAATATACTTTAGATAATATGACACAAACTCTGCTCTTTCCATATTTGCGGCATGCATAACTCTAAATATCTTTTCCATGGCATCTAAGAAACCCTAAACATCTTTCTTTACAATAACACCCATAAAAGTCAGAGGATTTAACCTCATAAGCTAGCCAAATAATTGTGCCTTTAGAAGATGGAGTACCAGATGCACTACACTCAACCTGAGAAACCATCAATTAAGAAATCATTCAAATTGACTGATAAAACATAGAATTCATCACATTTTCTTGAGGAGAACTAGAGGATACTAGTGGAACTCCAGGATAATCAAGAACTAGACCCCTAGATCGAGTATGGATCTTATGAGTAGAGTGTGTTCCATGAACATTTTCCTTAGTTAGGACAGAGAAGTTTTCATGAGCTTCAGTTCATCAAGGCATGATTTGAAAAGAAACCAAACATAAATCAGAAGAATACAATACCTTAGACTCTATAGCTCAAAATAAGACAACAAGAAAGCAGAAAATTCCTAAATGTCTTGTAGCATCTCCCTTATGAATATGGTGCATGATAGACCCATAAAAATACTCTACTCAGCATGAAATTGAGGATTCCCAATTGACCATGAGCCTAAAGCTCTGATACCAACTTAACACAACCCAAATCGGGGCCTTATTTACCAAAACACAAAACTAGATTTAGATAATTTTTGACCATATAATAAGATAAAGTATTTTAACTCAAAGACTTTGAGATAGGTTCACGACTATGACCAACCTGAACAAATTTAGCCATCCAATGCAAAACCAATAACCATAACAAACCTAAAATAAAAACCAATTCTATGTCCATAACATAATTGGATCAAACAACCATTAATACAGTCAAATGGTATCAGCCATAATACCAATACTAATACCAAGGCTGACATCAATGGCGACACTATCCATACTACACATAGTCCTTCCCCAAAGCTTCTATCCAAAAGTAAAACAATACTCAGTCGAGACATGTCCCCAACCATAGAAAAACCTAGCATCCAAGACTAAACTAAATGAAAATATAAGAAACCAAAATAAGAAATGGAGGTTTTCGAGGTATAGAAGCTCACCACTTCACGTTAACACAAATTGACCCCGAGTCCAATCACTGAGTAGGATGTATCGTATGACCAATAAATGCATCACTTATGGACGCCACAACGATGATGTTTAGCAGTTGGAGAGCTAGAATTTAACTCAAGGATAAGGATAAAATAGTGCTAAAAGTTCAAAACCAATCAATCAATGCACATAACCAATGCAATATATATATGCATAAATTTATACAAACCATGTCGGGATAGAGAACAAAATCAGCATGAACTTTGAAATCATTAACTTGGGTTGCGTAGCATATCCATTATACAAAAAGGCACCCACGGGATATATGAGCCCATATCTCCCCTAGCTGGAAGGGTCCCAGTTTGTGCAACTGAACAAATAAAAGAATATCTATATTTTTATATACCTATATAAGGGAATCAAACCTCTCCACATAATAAAGGAGACTTAAGAACCATTACATGTGTTATGGGGGGCTCAAACCACCCGATCATAAGACACCTGCACCAGCTAATGCGGTTTCCAGTATTAGTCCTTTAAACTCTACTTTTACGGATCAACTACACATTCTGCCGTTAATCCTTATTTAAAACCATCATTCCATATACACAACCATTAATCTAATTACTTACCAAAGGAATTTCTTTGGTATTGTCATACCAACACTACTTACATGTACATATATTCCATTAACATTACCAATAATCCATTTATTTAGATGAATTTAGGGATGAAACCTATTGTCTCAAAAAAACACTAGTTCAATTCAAAGCTTAGGGACTCGAACCCATATTCCGTGAAGACATAACTCAATTTAGTGTTAGAGAATAAAACCCAATTAGCGAATTAAACAACCAAGGTTACCATTTAAGTAATTAGATAGCCAACAAGGCCTTTATATCCATTTAAAATCCATTAACATCCATTAGTCCAAGCCTTAGTTCAAAATACCTTTGTCATGTGGCTATTTTATTCTCTTACGCATTTTCACAAACACTTTGATGGCATGTTATTATCTAGACCAAAATAAATGTTAAAACTATTAAGTTTAGGGTTACCCATGACCCATTTATTAAATCATAATTACCAAGAACCCTCATGTGCAATCCATTATCAAAAAATGTATAAATGCAAGTTAAATTAAGTATAAATAATACTTAACCTTTTCAAAACCATCAATGAAGAATAATAATCAAACTTTAAAACACATGATATTTATGAACTAACAATTAGGGAAGAGTCACATTCCTTATTCAAGAAGATTCACGAAAGAAATTTAACTCTTAAGCCTCAAGATGACCACCTTTCAAGAATCCTAGCCCTAATGTCAAAATAGAGTTTAGAGAGAGGTTTTAGATTGTTTACTCTTCCAACATGTTTTAAGATATAGGTAATTAAGGTTTTTAGGTGGGAAATGTCTGTATTGCCCCATCTTAAACTCATACCCCAAGTAGAATCCCCTAGGGAAAGTATAGAGCATCATATGACTCAACCATATATGACTCGTACCTTAACATATTTCTTGTAAGGTACCGAGTCGTATGTTAGATAGAAACCTATCCAAATTCACGGATTAACATAGGACTTGGAAAACCCTTAAATGTATCCAAACATATGACTAGTATGCTCTAACCATATGTTTTCCAGAGAACAAAAACTCAAGAATTTTCTAAGGGTCAAAAGCCAACATGTTTTAGTTTCACAAAGAATTCATCTTTCGGGCTCTATACATCAAACGGACTTCAAATTCTTATGTGTTTCAGCAATGTTTTTCTTTTCCAAAAATTATTTTTATATTATAGCATTAATTGAATTGGTTTTCATGTAATTTATATTGGGTGTTTTGAAATTGAGTTAAGGGGTTTCGGTTGTCATTAATTGAATTACTTGTCCTATGTTTTGAATTGATTATTCAAGCTTTGAATTGATATTTTGGGACTGAATTGGTATATTATTTAAATTGTTATAATGGGGGATATGATTTTCCCCAAATAAGATGACTTTTGTCTTGAAATCGCATAAACCTCAACCCACTTTGTAAATTTGAAATTAAATATCGATAATTGTATAGTTTAACTTTCTTTTGAACTCAATGCATTACATTAATGGATAAATGGATATATGAATAGATTTGGATGACCTTGGTGTCCTTATCTATGTATTTAAATAGATCTTGGGAGTCAATGTGGTTTTGTGGTTTGGTTTTGCATTGTTAATTTAGCATACAAGCATATTGGTATGACAATACCTCATGGTAAATGCTTTGGTGAATGACTCTCATTTTAATGGTCTGAATTATCTAAAATTTATTTTAACTTATAATTAAATAGGGATATGTATCTAACAGTGAAGGTAAAAGTCCTGGGGGGACAAATATTGAAAAACACATTTACCGGTATTAGGGGTCTATATAACCATATGTTTGATACACACTTAATATACATATTTATGATGGTTATTGAATATGGTGCCTTTAATATTTCCTTTCTTCATGTGGCTAACAGACACTAGGGACCTTTGAGCAAGTGGAGATGAACCCTATAGACCATGGGTGCCTTTAGAATGGATCCAGCTACATATTACAAGTCAATGGTTTTAAAACTCTTATGTTCATGAACCTTTACCATAAATCGGTACCCTATATATGTAAATATGAATATGTGCATATGGTTTTAAGTAATTTTTTATATGACATTATTTTATAACTTTTCTTAAGTTACATGTCAGTGCTTAACCCATTGATCATCCTAGAACGCTACATCATTTTATGATGTAAGGTCTGAACAGTTTTCTTTTGCTCCTATGCAGCGTTATATAGATTACCTCATCTTTTGGGTTGCTATGAAGTGGTGAGTGTCAATCCTTCAGAAGGCCTTATCAATTCATTATTCTATCTTTATTGACTATGTTCTTTTGGATTCTTTTAGGTCATAGTCGAGCTCATTTCCCCACATCGGTGTTATTTTTGTTTTAAAGGCTTTTGTGGAAAGATTTGGGTTTGTTATTGTTTTGACTCTTAGCTTTATCTATTTATATTTTAATTACTGTCTTATTGGCTTTCACATTATTATTATTTTGTGCTTATGAGGTTTGGCAATGGGGTTGGTCTCTGATCTATTGTGGGCTTCAAATATCCATCATGGACAGACCCTACTTCAGGTTGTGACAGTATAATGTATTAGTACATAGACAAATGTAATAGAATATATTAATACAGATGCAAAATAGGAAGCATATATTAGATATTAGTCAACATTTTTTAGTCCTATTTAAGGCTTTCAACTTGTATCAATAAATATATTCAGAAATACCCCTACTACTTTCAATATTACTTTCCCTCTCCATGTTTGAGTTTTCCTTGATCAACTAATAAATAATTTTTATAATTATAAATTTCTCTACTCTTCTCTACTATTTTCCTATGTTTACCCTTTCTGTTACTTTGCTCTTACTATGTTATTCTTAAAGATATTTTTTATGAAATAAGTATTTGCATATTTAAAGTAATTATGTTAATACTTTAAATTATCCCATTTTTCAATTCGGATTATGTAGATATGAGATATAACCCTATCCTTGGACCAATATCTACATTAGATGTTACTACTTAATAAGTATTTCTTTTCTATAGTATTTACTAATTTTATTCTTCTAATAGTTTTTATTTTGTAACTATAGGGTTCGCGACGGGAACACCCTCCTTGTCAAGCTCTCTATTACATCACATACTTAAAGCTAATCCAATGGAAAATCCAATCTTGGCAATATCTAGAGCGTTATTAAATGTCCACCTAACTTAAGGAATAAACTAAGAATAAAGATGAAGAATAACAACAACTACTAAACAAAGAATTAATTATTTAAAAAGTAACATTAATTTTAACATGTTGTAGGACTACGTGAAGACTCAACCTTTCATTCTCATGCTTATATCCACTCTCAAAAACTTGGCTCTGATACCATAAAGGGGATGAACTACAAAAAGTGGAGTAAAACAATTAAAGTAATGGCGTAATTACTTTAAACATGTAAAGTACTTATCATTTTGAAAATAAACTTTACGAACAGAAGTATACAAAATAAGAAGTTGCAAAGTAAAAGAAGAAAAAAGTGGTAAATTGGTAGAGAGAAGTAGAGAAATATATACTTACAAAACTTTTTATTAATTAGAAAAATGGTGAGTATATGAATACGAAAGATGAAAAATATGTAAGAGAAATTAGTAGGGCATTTCTAAATTCCCTCATCTTATTCAAATTGTAAGCCTTAATAAGCCTCAAAACTGCTAACTAATATTTAAACACGATGGATTTTGGGCACTGAAATTTTCTGAGTATCTAGAATTACTGCCCAGAATACAACTCCCCTTACGTGTCTTATCGTATCATTACGGGTCTTAAGAACCCAATCGTATCCTAACCATTACATTGGCCTAAACTTTTGTTTCTAACTACGACTTGGCATTATGAGTTGTAAAGACTCAAAATGAGTCATATAGTCCCACCCGTTGCTAATGTAGTGTGATGCCTAAAGTTTGTATCTAGAGTACGACTTGGACCTTAGAAGTTGTATGGTCTCATAATGAGTTATTGGTTGTGAGTTGTAGGGTTACTATAAAGGGGTCCCTAAGATACTATCCAGACTATGACTCATGGTGATAATTTGTAGTGAGTCCTTACAAGTCGTATAGTGACCTGTAGTCAGTAGCGATAATTTTTTAGATTTTTAAACAAGGCCACTTTGGACATATCCCTCTTTACTGACTTAATAGTCTCGACTATAAAATATCCTTGCGGTGTTATTTTCAATAATTTAAAGCTCAAATACATATCTCAAACTCTTTAAATTCTCCAAGGTCAAGATACTTAGGGTTTCTTAGAAATTGGTCATTTAAGGGCTCAAGGGTTTATTTTTCTCCATAAATCTTGGTGTTCTAGGCATATTAATCTTCCCCAAATTTTATTTTATGAAAATCATGTGTTTTAAACATTTTAATTTTATGGAATTAAATATAAGTTTATATATGGTTGAGGTTTTTTGAATGGTTGATTCTTGAATTGTTTTCTATGGTTTCATGAGTTGTTCATGCTTTAAATTGAATTTTTAAAAACTAATAGGGTGCATGGGTATGTAAATTTAAATGAGGGTCAAGGTATTCCCCAAAATTGTTGTTTTTGGATTTGAAATTGGCCTTAGATAAATGTGTTTCCTCAACCAACTTGAAAAATTGGTTTTGATATATGACTTGTCACTTGGTTAGACTTACTCACCATGATATTGCATTAAATAAATGGTTAAACAATGAACATGGGTTTTAAAATCCTTGTTGTCTATGTTTGATTTAATAAACAAAGGGAGTCAAGGCATTCCCCATAGACAATATAACTGTAATGGAATAGAGATAAACTTGTAAATATAAGGGTATGATGATACCTATGGTGTGCCTTAATGGTTGATTCTTTTCTTAATAAATGGGTTATGTGAAACTTGTTTAAAATTGGGCATAAATGAGATTACGTAGCTAAGCCGTGAAGGTGTAGGTCTTAGATGACTTGTATTAGAAACTCTTGTTTGCCGACATGAGGTTTGGTCTTGATGACTGTGTGAACAGTTCACACTATTGATATATATTTATATATTGGATTGATATGGGGTCGGGGAATTCCCTGTTTTACTTGATACCTCCGATCTATGCTACGAACGCGCGCTGGGGCCTTTCAGTAGGGGGAGTTAAAGCCACATAGCCCATGAGTTGTTGTGTATCACTGTTGAGCTACACATTCAAGGATAATGTTTTACTATCATGTTAAACCTCGTTCCCTACCCAAAATTATATTATATATATTTATGCATATATGTGAACATGTATAGAAGGTTTGAAATATGATTAACTTATCATTATATTTTCCCTATCATTGAGTTACATGCTAGTGCTTAGCCTATTAATTGTCTTTGGATACTGTATCTCTATGTGATGTAGGATCTAGAGATACTTTTACTTTTAATGTATAGTCTTAGGTAGATCTACTCAGTTCGTAAGTCATTAGCAGCATAATGGTGAGCTTTCATTCTCCGAAACACTTGATCATTTCGTCAGTCTCATTCCACAGACTAGAATTAAAGAGTTCTCAATAACAATTTCATCATGATTTTCATTGTCATTGCCATTGTCAAACTTGGGGGAATGTCCCAACCTATATTATTTTTTGAATATGTAAAGGCTTTATGTTTATTACTGTGGATTTGGTTTTCATTTGTGACATCCTTAAATGTCTTTCCACTTATTACCTTTTCTGTCTTGTTATATGTTAATATTTCATCCACTGCTAGGTTTCTTATGTTCTATTTTATGAAGAAACGAGCATGGTCTCTGGTACTCAGTGGACTTGAGATACCTATCTTGTCCAGGCCCTAGTTTGGGTCATGACAAAGTGAAACGCCCCAAATCTCTTACCTGGAATGCCACACAGTTCTCATGACCCCGAAGGACCAAAAGCTAACCCATGACTGATATCTATACTAAGCACTTTATAACATACCGTATAAATAATGAAAAAGGCTGAAAGTCCATAGGTTCAAATATCTAATAAAACATAACATCTAAAAATACAGTATCTCCATACCAAAACTGATATAATTGTTCGAACATGCTAGTCTGAAAGCCTCTAAACTGTCTAAAAACTCTAGACTTGATAGGACATGTCCCCAACTAACTCCAGACTACTGAAATAATAAATAAAATAATTATGTTATCCTCAAATGATAAGGACTCATTACTAGTCTGGCAGCTGAACGTTTGATCTACTAATGATGCTTTGGAGCTCGTGCTTCTGAACCTATGGCATAAGACATTATAGCACAAATACATCAGCACAATTGAATGTACTGGTATGCAAGTGAGGTAGGATGAATGCAAGGGTTCATATGCATGAATAATAGTGACTGACTGGATAAGATAAACATGAGAATTTATGCATGAATACGTGAATTTTAACTGACATCATGACATCACTGAATCTGAATACTGATAAGATAAGTTTCATATAACTAATATACTATAATCTGAATGAAAGTATCTGATACTCCTGTTTCTGATAGAACTAGCTTAGTTTTATTTTGAACAGGGTGGCTATATCTGACAGTCCTAAATTCTATAGAAATATCTTAGTTCTATTACTGAGATTAATAATATAATTGTTGGAAGTATTCATCTAACCGACATACACCAAATAAGATAATATAATTGAGTTGGGTTCAATCTGTAATCCCAATTGAAAGGGTGTCAATACCGCGCCACTAGTAAGGACAAACTATGAGTAATCCCTCATCAAATAGGTTCTCTAAGGAGAACGGTGGTACCCTCATCTAGTAGGTTAAGTCACCTCATCAACAGTCATCTAACAGGTTAGATTTCTCAACCTACATTTGCTACATAGTTCTGGAGTGCAAGGACTGCTTTTAAGAATCACACCCTCTACTCGCAAGTGAGTTACCATCCTTGGTGAAACTCGGTATTGAATCCTACTACTATCTGATTAGACACTTAATTAATTATACTGAACTGATTGGACTGAGTTCACTGAGTTTTGTTGACTAACGTAATATTACAGAGATCTGATAACTAACTGAGATTAGAGAGATTACTAAGTTTTCCTGAGTAATGAGACTGATTGAATTCTACTGAACATGGCTTGCCGGAGAGTTTCTTAAAAACTGATGCTGGCTCTAGGCACACAACTAATATGTTGGGTACAAGTACCCCCAAGACTTGATACCATGAAACTGACAAGACATGAGAGTTCCTGGATTCACGACCATAATCAACAATCCATAATACAATCATCGGGGAATTTCATGAGGCATATGATTATCATGGTTTGGTACATGAATAGGAATGCATATAAACATGCCATGATTTCATAGGTCTAATCTCTTGAAAAATCCATCAAATAATTTCAATGCATAACAATAACATGGAAGTCATTTTGAACATAAGGGTAAAACATGGGTTCATCATTTTGGTTATAATTGAGTACTAAAGCATGATTATTATTCTCTAATGTATTTTATGAAACACATTGCATTCACAACCTTAGGCTTAGGCATATAGACTAGTTCACACATCATGGTTACTTTAATCAACTCAATTTAAAAGTGTCCAACCCACATACTAGCATAATTGCATAAAAAGGACATAAAGTCTCCAACTTGGGATTCATACAACCACATCAACCTAATTAAAATCAACTCACCACATGTAAATCACAATTCATAAGTTTAAATTAGGATTTTTTAGCTTCATAGGTAAAAGAAATCGATGAATCAACACTTATGTACCTGGGTGGATAATTTCCTTAAGGTTGGTGGAGGAAAGCTTGACTTCTAGACTTGGGATTAAACATTTAGGGTTTATTTTTCTTTGGGATTGATCTCTAACAAAAACCCTAATTTGGTATTGTGGATGAATAATGAAGTTATGACCTCTGGTCTGGTATAATTAAGGGTTAAAATGGGTAAAAAAAAAACCCAAATAGCCTTTGAAAAATGGGTTAAAATCACTGATTGGATGTGGTAATGGTTTGGGCGATGGTCTATCACTGGAATGTCGGACCATCGGTCCTGACCGTTGCATTTGGCCAGAACCTGAACTTTCTGCCTCGTCTTTGATGGTTAATGGTCCGTGGATAGCTCGATGGTCTGTTGGTCCCGGCCATCGCACTTGACCAGAAGTCGGGTTTACTGCCTTAGTTAAAATGTCTTAGGCGATGGTCTGCTGCTAGTTCGACGGTATGTCAGCCTGACCATCGCTTCTGGGTAGTTTCGATAGTTAACTATAAAATCTCCATAACTTTCTTACTCTGATACTAGATTTTGATGAAATTGATATCATTGGAAAGATAATTTAATTTCCCACATGATAAAAGTCTAAATTGGGGAAATTCTATTTGATTTAAACATTAATCATTTAAAAGTCATCACTAACTCTTCTGTAGACTAGATTTGACTTAAAGAAAGTATATAGTATTACAGTATCTCCCCCTTGGGAACATTCATCCCCGAATAGCGCTGACTTGACTGGGAAAGCTGATAGACTTATCTTACTTAAGGGACGTTAACATTTGAACATGCCTATATGACTGGAACTTCTGATACACTGAAATCTCATACTTAATATGCACGTCTAATGCATAGATATGTGACGGATAGTCTTCATGAGTGCATGATTGAAATTACTGAGAAGCTGTATTTCTCCTGATGGGAATTCATATCTGATGCATGAATACGTGACTGACATAATACAAGAACATATGACTGGATATACAAGGGATTTTGATACCAAGTTTATAACTGAAATTTCAACATTAAACTGAATAAGATTGAGGAAAGCGATTACTTTGGGCTAAGTCTATGTTTTTGAAGAAGAGTTGAGGATACTTGGTCAACATGTATTCTTCTTCTTCCTAAGTAGCTCCCTCAATGGATTGATTCCGCCAAAGAACTTTGACTAGAGGGACATCTTAGTTCCTCAGTCTTTGAGTCTGATAGTCAAGAATTTTGACTGGGATCTCTTTGAAATAAATATTGTCTGAATGTCTAAGCCCTCTACATGAACTACAACTACTGGGTCACCTATGCATATCTTTAGCAATGAGATATGGAACACTTGATAAACTAACTCTAGATCTGACGGCAATTCGAGCTCATCAGCTACCTTTCTGAAACGACTAAGAATTTTGAAGGGACCGACATATCAGATACTAAGCTTTCATTTCTTGCCGAACCACTTCACTTCCTTCATGGGAGAGATTTTCAAATACACATGATCAGCAATCTCGATCTCGAGATTCTTTCTATAAAGATCTTCATATGATTTCTATCGACTCTGAGCAACTTGGAGACTTTCTCTAATCAACTGAATTTTCTTTAAGGTGACGAATACCAAGTCAGGCTCAAATACTACAGCCTCACCTTCTTTGAACTAATCGATTGGACATTTGCACCTCCTACCATAGAGAGTTTCAAATGGAGCCATCTGAATATAGGAATGATAGATTTTGTCATATGCAAACCCCATCAAAGGAAAGTGGTCATCCCAACTCCCCTTGAAATCAATTGCACACACCCTTAGTATATCTTCCAAGGTCTAAATGGTCCTTTCTGCTTGAGAATCTGTATGAGGATGAAAGGATGTACTAAGGTGAACTCGGGTACCAAGACCCTTTTGGAATGCTTTCCAGAAGTAAGATATGAACTTAGTACCTCTATCTGAAATAATAGACAATAGAACACTGTGAAATCTGACCAACTCCCTGATATATAGTCTAGCGTAATTCTCGGCTAAATAGGAGGTATTAACTCGAAGGAAATTAGTTGATTTGGTCATCCTATCTACAATAATCAAAACTGAATCACGCTGATGATAAGTTTGAGTCAAACCTGTAACAAAGTTCATGTTCACTTCTTCCCACTTCCAAGAAGGAATACTAAACTCCTACATGGACCCACTAGGCTTTTGATGCTCTATCATATTATGTTGACATGCAGAGCATTTAGCCATGAACTCTGCAATATCTCTCTTTATCCCACTCCACACATAGATCTCCCACAAATTGTGGTACATTTTAGTGGCCCCTGGAATCGAGTAGCATGCACCATGCTCTTGTTCAAGAATTCGTTGCCTTAAGTCATCAACACTTGAAATACCCATACGGCTCTGACAACAGAGAACACCATCTCCCCCTTTGGAGAAAACCTCTACTTTTTAATCTCTAACCGACTCTTTCAACTTAACAAGAATAGGATCTCTAACTTGCTTTTCTTTCACCTCGGATACTAGAGATGATTCTGAACTGTGTTGAACATATATAGTCCCTTCTGCTGAATCGACTAAGTGGACATATAGTCAGGCAAACTGATGGACTTTCTCAGCTAACTTTATCTTACCTTCCTCAACATTAGCGACACTACCCATAGACTGTCTACTGAGAGCGTCAGCCACTAAATTGGCCTAGCTTGGATGATAAACACTTCTGTCATAATCTCTCAAGAGATATAACCACCTTCTCTGGTGGAGGTTAAGATCTTTCTGATATAATACATAATGAAGGCTCTTGTGATCTGTGACTACATCTACATGAGCACCGTACAAGTAATGCCTCCAAATATTTAAGGAAAAAACTAAGGCTTCTAACTCAAGATCATGTGTCGGATAATTCTTCTCGTGGGGTTTAAGCTTTCTGGAAGCATAGCTATGACCTTATCATGCTGCATGTGGACACAACCTTAACCTACTCTGGATGCATCACAATACACTACAAATCCATCTGAACCATCTGGAAGAGTCAAAATTGGAGCTAAGGTGAGTCAAGTCTTCAACTCTTGAAAACTCTAGTCACAAGGATCTGACCACTGAACCTTAACATTCTTCTAAGTTAATCTAGAAATAGGGGATGCAATAGAAGAAAATTCTTCAATCAACCGACAGTAATAGCCTGCGAACCCCAAGAAACTTCTAATATCTTATGTAGAGATAGGGCAAGGAAAGTTTCTTACTACTCCAGTCTTTTGAGGATCAACTTTAATACTATCACAAGAAATGATATGAACAAGGAATGCTACTGACCTTATCTAGAATTTCCACTTACTGAATTTTGTGAATACCTAATGATTTTTCAGAGTCTGCAATACTATTCTAAGATGGTCAATAAAGATTGAGCTTACTGAGTTTTCTTGAGTCATGAAACTGGATGAATTCTACTGAACATGGCTTGCCTGAGAGTACCTTGAAAACTGCTAATGGCTCTAGGGGTAACCGCTAAATTATCGGGTATAAGTACCCCCAGGACTCGATAGCATAAAACTGTCAGACGTGACACTTCCTGGATTCACGACTTTAATCAACAATCCATAATACAATCATAGGAGAATTTTATGAGGCACTTGATTAATATGGTTTGGTACATGAATAGGAATGCATATAAACATGTCATAATTTTATTGGGTAAATCTCATTAACAATCCATCAAACAATTTCAATACATAAAAATTATATGGAAGTCATTTTGAACATAAGGGTAAAGCATGGGTTCATCAATTTGTTGATAATTGAGTCTTTAAGTAAGATTCTTATTCTTTTGGGAATTTTATCAAAAAAATTGCATACACAACCTTAGGCTTAGGCATATACACTAGTTCATACATCATGGTTACTTTAATAAACTCAATTTAAAGTTTCCAACCACATACTAGCATAATTTCATGAAAAATACATAAAGACTCCAACTTAAGATTCATACAAGTACATCAACATAATTAAAACCAACTCAACACATGGAAATAATAATTCATCAGTTAAAAATAGGTTTTTTGAGCTTCATGGGTGATAGAAACCCATGAATCAACACTTTACACACCTGGGTGTATGATTTCTTGAAGGTTTGTAGAGGAAAGTTTAACTTCTTGACTTGGGATTAAATATGTAGGGTTTCTTGTTCTTATGGATTAATCTCTGAGAGAAACCCTAATTTGGTATTATGGGTGAATAATAAAGTTATGACCTCTGGTCTGATATAATTATGTGTTAAACAGGTGGAATAATATCTAAATACCCTTTTACAAATGGCTTTAAATTGTTGATCAAAAGTGGTGATGGTTTGGGTGATGGTCCATTACTGTTTCAATGATTTTTCGGTCCTGACCATCATATTTGGCCAGAACCAAAATTTCTGCCTTGATTGAGATTGTTTGGCAGATGGTCTGTCACAAGCTTGATGATACGTCGGTCATGACCATCGCACTTAACTAGAAGCCGGGTTCACTACCTTAGTTATGATGGCTTGGGCGATGGTCCATCGCTAACTCGACGGTACGTCATCCTAACCGTTACTTCTGGGCAGTTCCAATAGTTCTCTGTAAAACCTCCATAACGTTTTTACTCCAATACCAGATTTGGAAAAAATTGGTATTATTGGAAAGATAATTTAATTTATCACATGATAAAAAGTCAAAATTGGGAAAATTCTATCTAATTTGAATATTGATCATTTAGAAGGTCATCACTAACTCTTTTGGAGACTATATTTAACTTAAAGATAGTTCAGGGTATTACAGTATCTCCCCCTAGGGATCATTTGTCCTTGAATAGTTCTGACTAGATTTGGAAACCAATTAGATTGATCTTACTTAAGGGACATGAACATTTGAACATGTCTATATGACTGGAACTTCTGATATATAGTTAAATCTCATACTAAATATGCATGTTTAAGGCATAGATATTTGAAGGATAGTCTATATGATAGCATAATTAAAATTATTGAGAAACTGAGTTTCTCATAATGAGAATGCATATCTGATTTATAAATATGTGACTGATATGATACATGAACATATGAATGGATATGGAAGGGTATTTGATATGAAGTTTATAACTGAAATCTGAACATAAAAATAAATAAGCTTAAGGAAAGCTATTACCTTGGGCTGACTCAGACTTTGCAGAGAAGAGGTAAGAATCTTTGTTCGCATGTCTTCATCTGTTTCCCAAGTAGCTCCCTCAATAGAATGATTCCGCCAAATCACTTTGACAAGAGGGACATCTTTGTTCCTTAGTCTGTTAATTCGATAGTCAAGAATTTTGACAGCGATCTCTTTGAAAGAAAGGTTGTTCTACACGTCTAAGCCCTCTATCAGGACTACAACTACTAGGTCACCTATGCACGTCATTAGCAAGGAGACATAGAACACTGGATAAACTGAGGCTAGATCTTAAGGCAATTCTTTCTCACAAGCTACCTTGCCGAAACAACTAAGGATTTTCATGGGACCGACATATCGAGGACTGAGCTTTCCCTTCTTGCTGAACTGCTTCACTCCTTTCATAGGAGAGATTTTTAAGTACACATAATCACCAATATTAAACTCGATATCCTTCCTATGCACATTTGTACACAATTTTTGTCGACTCTAAGAAGCCCAGAGTCTTTTTTTGATCAACTAATTTTTCTCTAAGGTGTCGAATACCAAGTCAGGCCCTACTATTATGGCCTCACACACTTCAGACTAACTGATTAGAGATCTACACCTCCTACTGTAGAGAGCTTTAAATGGAGCCATCTGGATATTGGAATGATAACTGTTATTCTATACAAACTCAATCAAAGAAAAGTGGTCATCCCAACTCCCCTTGACATCAATTACACATATGTATCTTCCATGGTCTGAATAGTCCTTTCTGCTTGACCATCTATTGGAGGATGAATTGATTTTCATATGATTTATATTAGGTGTTTTGAAATTGGGCTAAGGGGTTTCGGTTGTTATTGATTAAATTATTTGTCCCATGTTTTGAATTTATTTTTCAAGCTTTAAATTGATGTTTTTAGGACTGAATTGGTACATTATTTAAATGGTTGTAATGAGGGACATGGTTTTCCCCAAATAGGATGACTTTTGTCATGAAATTGCATGAACCTCTATGCACTTTATAAATTTGACTTTAAATATTGACCATTACATGGTTTAACTTTATTTGAACTCAATGCATTACATGAATGGATAAATAAATATATAAATAGATTTGGATGGCCTTGGTGGCCTTTGTTATGGATTTAAATAGATCTTGGGAGTCGATGTGGTTTTGTGGTTTGATTTTGCATTCTTAATCTTGTATGCAAGCATATTGGTATGATGATACCTCATGGTAAATGCCTTGATAAATGACTCTCATTTTAATGGTCTGAATTATCTAAAAATTATTTTAACTTAGAATTAAATAGGGTTGTGTATCTCACTGTAAAGGTATAAGTCCTGAGGGACAAATATTGAAAAACACATTTACCGGCAATTGGGGTCTATATGACCATGTGTTTGATACATACTTGATATACATATTTTTGATGGCTATTGAATATGGTCCCTTTAATATTTCCTTGGTTCGTGCGGCTAACACATACTAGGGACATGTTAGCAAAGGGAGCTAAACCCTATAGCCCATGGGTGCCTTTAGGATGGATCAAACTACACATTACAAGTCAATGGCTTTAAAACTCTATTGTTTATAAACCTTTACCATATCCCGTCATCCTATATATGTAAATATGAATGTGTACACGTTGTTTTAACTAGTTTTTGATGTGACATTATTATATAACTTTCCTTGAGTTATATGCCAGTGCTAATCCCATTGACCGTCCTAGAACACTACATTATTTTATGATGTAAGGTCTAAAGACTTTTCTGTTACTCCTATGCAGTGTTCTATAGATTAGCACGTCTGTTGAGTTGCTATGAAGTTGTGAGTTTCAATCCTTCAGAAGGCCTTATCAATTCATTATCCTATATTTATTGACTAAGTGCTTTTGGATTCTTTTAGGTCATAGTCGGGAGCATGTCCCAACTAAGGTGTTATTTTGGTTTTAAAGGCTTTCATTGAAAGATGCTGGTTTGTTATTGTTTTGACTCTTATCTTTGTCTATTTATATTTGAATTACTGGATACTTGGCTTTCACATTATTATTATTTTGTGCTCATGAGGTTTGGTAATGGGGGTGGTCTCTGATCTATTGTGGGCTTTAATAATCCATCACGGACAGACCCTACTTCTGGTCTTGACAATAGCATGTATTAGTACACAGACAAATGTAATAGAATATATTAATACAGATGAAAAATAGGCAGCATATATTAGATATTAGTCACTATTTTTGAGTCCTATTTAAGGATTTTAACTTGTATCAATAAATGGATTCAAAAATACCCCTACTACTTTCTCTACTACTTTCCCTCTCCATGTTTGAGTTTTCCCTAATCAACTAATAAATAGGTTTTGGAAGTATAAATTTCTCTGCTGTTCTCTACTATTTTTCTCTATTTACCTTTTCTGTTACTTTGCTCTTACTTTCTTATTCTTAACGATAGTTTTTATGAACTAAGTATTTAAATTTTTAAAGTAATTATGTTAATACTTTAAATTGTCCCATTTTTCAATCTGGATTATGTAGATAGGAGATATAACCCTATCCTTGGGCCAATATCTACATTAAATGTTACTCCTTAATAAGTATTTCTTTTGTGTAGTATTATTTTTATTCTTCTAATAGTTTTTTATTTTATAACTATAGGCTTCACGATGGGAACACCCTCCTGGTCTATCTCTGTATTACACCACATACTTAAAGCTAATCCAATGGAAAATCCAGTCTTGGTAATATCCAGATCGCTATTAAACGGCTACCTAACTTGAGGAATAAACTAAGAATATAAATGAAGAATAACAACTCCAAAATAGTGAATTAATTATTTTAAAAGTAACATTAATTTTAACTTGTTGTAGGGAAACATAAAGACTCAACCTTTCCTTTTCATTCTTATATCCCCTCTCAAAAACTTGGCTCTGATACCATAAAGGGGAAGAACTGAAAAAATTGGTGAAAAAATTTTTAAAGTAATGGCATAATTACTTTAAACATGTAAAGTACTTATCATTTTTAAAATAAACTTTATGAACAGAAGTATACAAAATAAGAACTTGCACAGTAAAAGAAGAAAAAAGTGGTAAAGTGGTAGAGAGAAGCAAAGAAATATATACTTAAAAAAACATTTTATTAATTAGTAAAATGGTGAGTTCATGCATAGGAAAGATGAAATATACGTAAGAGAAATTAGTAGGGGTATTTCTACATTCCCTAATCTTATTCAAGTTGGAAGGCTTATATAAGCCTCAAAAGTGATAACTAATATTTAAACAGCCTGGATTTTTGTCATTGAAATTTTCTGAGATACAAGACTTATTGCCCAAACTACGACTCCCCTTACGTGTCAAACCGTGTTTTTGCGGGTCTTAAGAACCTAATTATAGCCTAGCCAGTTTGTTAGCCTGAACTTTTTGTTCTGACTATGACTAGGCGTTAAGAGTTGTAAAGACTCAAAATAAGTCATATAGTCCCACCTGTAGCCAATGTACTGCGATGCCCAATGTATTTTATCTAGACTACGACTTAGACCCTAGAAATCATATAGTCTCGTAATGTATTATTGGTTGTGAGTTGTAGGTTTACAATAAAGGTGTTCTTAAGTTACTATCCAAACTACGACTCATTGTGATGATTCATAGTGAGCCTTTAGATGTTGTACAGTGACCCGTAGTCACTAGCAATAATTTTTTAGTTTTTTTAATTAAGGCCACTTTGGACATATCCCTCTTTACTCACTTAATAGTCTCGACTATAAAATATCCTTGCGGTGTTATTTTCAATAGTTTAGAACTCAAATACATATCTCAAACTCTTTAAATTCTCCAAGGTCAAGATATTTATGGTTTCTAAGAAGTTGGTCATTTAAGGGTGCAAGGGTTTATTTTTCTCCATAAATCTTGGTGTTTGGGGCATATAACTCTTCGACAAATTTTATTTTATAAAAATCATGGGTTTTAAATAGTTAAATTTTATGGAATTGAATATGGGTTAATATATGGTTGATTCTTGAATTGTTCTCCATGGTTTCATGAGGTTGTCATGCTTTAAATTGATTTTTTTTTAAACTAATAGGGTGCATGGTTATGTAAATTTGAATGCGGGTCAAGGTATTCCCAAAAATTGTTGTTTCTGGAATTGAAATTGGTCTTGGATAATTATGTTCCCTCAACCCACTTCAGAAATTGGATCTGAAATATGATTTGTCACTTGGTTTGTCTTACTCACCTATGATATTTTATTAAATAAAAGGCTAAACAATGAACATAGATTTTAAAATCCTTGTTGTCTATATTTGATTTAATGAACAAAAGGAGTCGAGGCATTCCCCAAAGATAATGTGACTGTTATGGAATAGAGATAAGCTTGCAAATGTAAGGGTATGATGATACCCATGGTGTGACTTCATGGTTGATTCTTTCTGTTAATAAATGGGTTATGTGAAACTTGTTTGAAATTGGGCATAAATGGGATTATGTAGCTAATCGAAGGTGTAGGTCTTGGATGACGTGTATCGGAAACTTTTATTTGCCGACATGAGGTTTGGTCTTGATGACTGTGTGCTCAACTCACACTATTTATACATATTTATATATTGGATTTAAATGGGGTCGGGGCATTCCTCGTTTTCCTTGATACCTCTGATCTATGCTACTAACACGCACTTGGAATTTTCAGTAGGGGGAGCTAAAGCCATATAGCCCGTGAGTTGTTGTGTATGATGGTTGAGCTACATATTTAAGGATAATGTTTTACTATCATGTTAAACCTTATTCCATACCCCGACATATATTATATATATGCATGCATGTATGTGAACATGTATAGAAGGTTTGAAATATAATTGTCATTATATTTTCCCTATCCCTGAGTTGCATGCTAGTGATCAACCTACTAATTATCTTCGGATACTATATCTCCATACGATGTAGGTTTCAGAGATACTTTTACTTTTCGTGTGCAGTGTTAGGTAGATCTGCTCAGTTATTTATTCATTAGCAACATAGTGGTGAGCTTCCATTCTCTAAAAGACTTGATAATTTCATCTGTCTCATTCCACAGACTAGAATTAAAAAGTTATCATTAACAATTTCATCAGCATTTTAACTGTCATTGCCGTTGTCAAAGTTGGGGGCATGTCCCGACAGAGATATTTTTTTGAATATGTAGAGGCTTTATGGATATTATTGTGGATTGGGTTTTGATTTGTGACATCGTTAAATGTCTTTGCACTTAGTACCTTTTCTATCTTGTTATATGTTTATATTTCATCCACTGCTAGTTGTGTTATATTTTATTTGGACAAGTAACGGGCAAGGTCTCTGGTCCTCAATCAGACTTGAGATACCTATCATGGTCAGGCCCTAGTTTGGATCACGACAAAGTGTAATTCCCCAAATATGGTACCCAGAACGCCACACGGTGCTCATGACCCCGAAGGACCACAAGCTAACCCTTGATTGATATCTATACTGAGGACTGCATAACATACTGTATAAATGTGCAAAAAGGCTGAAAGTCATAAGGTTCAAATATCTAATAAAGCATGACATCTAGAAATACGGTATAACCATACAAAAACTAATACAACTGTCTGAACATGCTAGTCTGAAAACCTCTAAACTGTCTAAATTTGTGGAGTTGATGGCACATGTCCCCAACAAATTCCAGACTACTGAAATAATAAAGTAATAAAAATAATCATGGTATCCTCTAATGATGAGGACTCACTGCTAGTCTGGCTGCTGAACATCTAATCTACTAAGAATGCTCTAGAGCTCATGCCTCTGAACCTATGGTATAAAACACCATATCATAAATGCGTCAGTATGATTTAATGTACTGGTATGCAAGTGACGTAGGTTGAATGCAAGGGTTCATATGCATGAACAATACTGACTGACTGGATAACATTTATGTGAGAATACATGCATGAATATGTGAATAGTAATTGAGATCATGACATCACTAAATATGAATACTGATAACATAAGTTTTGTATAACTGTTATACTATAATATGAATAATAGTTTCTGAAAGTCTTATTTCAGTTAGAACTAGCTAGTTCAGTACTGAACACGGTGCTTGTATCTGACCATTCTAAATTCTGCAGAACTATCTGAGTTCTATTACTAAGAATAAGACTGTAACTCTCGGAAGTAGTCATCTAACCAACATGACCTAAATGAGATAATATAATTGAGTGGGGTCCAATATATAACACCAAATTGATGGGTGTCAATACCGCACCACTAGTAAGGACAAGCTATGAGTAATCCCCCATCTAACAAGTACTCTAGGGAGAATGGTGCGACCCTCATCTAATAGGTTAATACACCTCATCAACCCTCATCTAAAAGGTTAGATGTCTCAACCTACGCTGGCTATGTATTTGACGAGCACAAGGATTGCTTCTAGGAATCACACCCTCTACTTGCTGGTGAGTTCCTATCCTTGGGCACACTCGATGTTCAATCCAAATCCTATTTAATGAGACACTTAATTAATTATACTGAACTAAATGGACTGAGTTGACTAAGTTCAACTGACTAACGTAATTTTATCGAGATTTGATAACTAACTGAGATTACTGAGTTTTCCTAAGTCATGAGACTAACTAAATTCTACATAACATGGCTTGCTTTAGAGTATCTTGAAACACTGGCTCTAGGAACACTACTAAATTGTCAGGTACAAGTACCCCCAGGACTCGATAGCATGAAACTAACAAAACATGACACTTTCGAGATTCACAACCATAATCAGCAATCCATAATACAATCATCGTGGAATTTCACGAGGCATGTTATTATCATGGTTTAGTACATGAATAGGAACACATATAAATATATTATAATTTCATAGCTATAATCTCATGAACAATCCATCAAACAATTTCAATGCACAATAATAACATGGAAGTCATTTTGAACATAGGGGTAAAACATGGGTTCATCAATTTGGTAATAATTGAGTCCTAAAGCATGATTCTTATTCCCTTGGGCATTTTATCAAACACATTGCATGCACAACCTTAGTCTTAGGCATATACACAAGTTCACACATCATGGTTACTTTAATTAACTCAATTTAAAAGTGTCCAACCTACATACTAGAATAATATCTTGAAAACTACATTAAGACTCAAATTTGGGATTCATACAACCACATCAACATAATTAAAACCAACTCACCACATGGAAATCACAATTCATGAGTTTAAAATAG